>NC_060273.1:60169296-60469296 GCF_021613505.1 Equus quagga | reverse complement strand
GAGCCCCTGGCTGCCAAAGCAGATTGTGTGAACTCAACTGCTGCGCCACCACCAGGCCAGCCCCCAATGACATTTTTCAACTCCTAGTTCTGTCTGTTTCTGAAGTTAGCAGATATCTCTTGAGCTTTTGAGTTCCCTGAGCAAATAAATTCTCCTTTGTTGTTTCACTTTGAGTTGGGTTCTGTCAACTACAATAAAAAAGAATCCAGAGCATTACAACAATGAATAAGTAAGGAGCTACTGTTTTAATACTTTGGAAGCCATTTTCAAAATATACTAACACTTATCCCTCATTTCATCATCTCCACTTGATTCTCCTATGGCATATTTAGATTATTGTTACACCTTCTATTCCTTTTACCTTATGGTGCAATTTACAGAAACATATCCACATTTGGACTTTGGCTCTTCTTTCATGGTGCTAAATAAGGAAGTGTGTGTGTGTGTGTGTGTGTGTGTGTGTGTGCGTGTAAGGAGTAGGGGTTATGCTCCATTTCCTTGAGGGTGGAGTATCTACATAAATTATTTAAATTATTTGGAATTCTTCTGTGTTGGAAATTTGTCCCTTCTCCTACATCTATTTATTTAATCATGTATCTATTTATGTTAGCATGGCCTCGTGGATATTTATTTTATTATTAGGATTAAATTCCAGTATTAGATTATTTTGTTGTTCAAATTGTTCCAGCTTTAACTTTTATACATTCTTTCAGTTGGCTCCTGTGTCCCTTTGAGATACTCCCATTGCTATATTTGTTTTTTGCTTTGAGTACTTCCTTACTTTCTGAAATTACAAGATGCTCCAGGCTCGTCCTGTATATTTTCTGCCTGTCCTAGGATCAGCCATTTCTCCAAGGAATCCTGGTCCTTTTATCGGAGAATGATAGTAGCAAACAAGATGTGGGCATTAGGTGCTGTCCTTGGTACTAGAGTGTCATTGTTTCTAGGACCTCTCAGCTGACAGAGCCAAAAAATGTGTGTATAATACACCATGTATATACATATATGTGCATAAATATATATATGAAGTGTATAAATACTTTATATTTATCTATTTGTAGCTATATTAAGCTAAACTTCAGATAATATTGATGTCTCCAACTCTAAACCATTATCACATTGATCATCTTAGCCTTCTTTCCTGGCTCCTCTGAAAAGTCCCATGCCGACAGTGAGAAACCTGACTGTCACAATTCACCATCTATTGACTTAATTGTTCAATTCCAGTATACACATATAGTGGTGTCCAAATTTGCCGGGAGTCATGTTACCGACGCCTATACAGCCATCTGACAGGGTCCGGGCTCAGAAGGGCCGAGGGACGCAGGGACGCCCCTCGGTGAAGAATGGCCGGCCAACACCCCTGATATTTTCTGAAATGTATGCATGCTTTCTATCAAGGTTATGACTATACTTGTTTCTGCTTTTTATTCTTGAAGATATATAGTTTAGCTTAGCTTTTCAGCCCTTTACCTTACTAACAAAATGATATTTTCTCTGGGCAGTGTGCTCGAAGGACTGTTAGCCCTTCCTCCAGAAAGACAAAGGAATGCTTTCACCCCCTAAGGGGCGCGGGAATGTAAAGATGTTTAACTGCCCGCTGAGAAGGCAAATAGCCCTGGGGATGAGATACCCTGGAGTTGCCTTTTGTTCCCATTAACCATCTACACTAATGGCGTAAATGATTGAGGGAGGCAGGGGTGGCTCCCCCAGGATGTAAACAGACGGAATGCTGTCCTGTCCGGAGGTCTGGACCTTCTCTCTTTGATTTAACTTTACCATGAATTACAACAGATGTCAAGGTACCTATCTCTTTCAGCTTAGAGACAACAAACACTAGTTTATTGCAGAGAAGACGATCATTAACCTTGTGCTCTATAGAATAGAATGCTAATAAATATTCTTGTGCTCATTTTTTTTACTTCCTTATCTCTCTGAGAATATTTGTAGAGCTATTTCTGTACTAATCCTGAAAAATATAAAAACGACACTTGTGCACAGTAAAGTTGGACTTGATAACACCAACCCAAGTCTCACGTCTCCTCCCTCATTCCGCCGACTCCGTCCATCCCTCAGGAACCTGGACTCAGCCGGAGCGGGACTCCGGCACAAATTGTTACTCACCCTCCTGCAGGGGGAAAAACATTCATGAACTAGAGGACAGTGCTTATGTGTACTTCCTTTTGCTTTAGTCTTACAGACTCCAATCATTTCCAAGCTTATTTAGGCCAGCAACGTTTTTGCCAGCCCCTTCAGTGAGATTATTTCATATACTTATAATACAGTTCAATTTTTTTATAGCCTTCATTCCATTCCAAGAGCCACCAAATTCTTAAATAATTTAATTATATATATTTTAAATTTATTATTATAAATTTTATATATTATATAATTGTATATATTATTATATAATATATAATGTAGTATATTATCACAATTAATTATAAAGTCTGTTATAATACATAATATATTATATATAAATTATATAATATATTATAAATTATTATATATTAAAGTATTAATATAATTTAATTTAAATATATATACATACATAATTTCATGTATCCATGATTACAGTATCATACAGAATAGTTTCACCATCATCAAAAAAGGTCTCTTGTGCTTTACTGACTCAATCCATTACCTGTTTTTCATGCAAAGGATTCCTTTTTCTTAAAAAAAAAATAGCTTTTGAATTTAGAATAGACGTAGATGTACAGAAAGCTTGTGAAAGTAGTACAGAGAGTTCTCATGTAGCCCAAGCCTAGTTTCTCCTTTTCGGAAATTCTTTTTTTTTATGACCTTACAGTCTTAAGGAGTGGTGATCAGGTATTTTGTAGAATACCCTTCAGTTGGAATTTATCTGCTGTTTCTCTCATGATTAGACTGTGATTGTGTGTTTTGGAGAGGACGATCACAGAGTTAAAGGGTCATTTTTGTCTCATTGAATTAAGGTTTCCAAGAAACCCTGACAACCACTGATTTGTTTACGATTTCCATAGTTTTGACTTTTCCAGAATATTGAAAGAATGAAATCTTATAGTATGTAGCCTTTTATGACTTGCTTCTTTCACTTAGCAATATGCATTTAAGATTCATCAATATCTTTGAGTGGCTTAATAGTTTATTCCTTTTAATGGCTAAATAGTATTCCATTGTATGCTAGCACCATATACTATGTGCTAATACTATACATATTGTATGCTAATTCTATTGTATGCTAAACAGTATTAATTGCTAAATAGTATTCTACCATGGCTTGTTCATATTTTCACTTATTCAAGCACATCTTGCTTGTTTCCATTTTTTGTGAAACATTATTTGGCTAATTTAGACATTTACACGCAGGCTTTTGTGTGGCTATAACTTTCAGATAAGTTGGATTGTATCTTTTGCTTTATAAGAAACTGTCAGCTGTCTTGCATTTCCACTAGCAATGAATGAGAATTCCTATTGATCATTCTCTCCAGCAATGATATTGTCAGTTTTATGGACTTTAGACATTCTAACATGTATGTTGTAGTGTCTCATTGTCATTTTAATTTTCACTTCCCTGATGACAAATTCTGCTAAACATTTTCTTCATATGATTATCTGTCATTCATATATATTCTTTGTTTTTCAGATCTTTTGTTGATTTTTAAATTAGGTTGTTTGCTTTCTTACAGTTTAGTTTTAAGATATCTTTGTGTATTTTGGATATAGGTCTTTTATCAAATATGTTTTGCAAATTATTTTTTCAGTCTGTACATTGTCTTTTCATTCTTTTAAAAGTGTCTTTCTCGGAGCAGGCATTTTCAATTTTAATCAAGATAAGCATCAATGTTTTCTCTCATGGATCATGATTTTGGTGTTGTATCTAAAAAGTCACCACTAAAACCAGTCATGTATATTTACTCGTAGGTTTTTTTCTAAAAGTTTTATAGCTGTTAAATTTTACCTTTAGCTATAGGATTGTTTGTGTGTTATTATTTGAGAAAGGTGAAAGATCTTTTACTAGGTTCACTTTTTGAAAAAATATTTGGATGTCCAATCACACAATTCCATTTGTTGAGAAGATTGTCCTTTCTCCATTGAATTGCCTTTGCAACTTTGTCGAAGATTGGTTGCCTATATATTTGTGTGGATCTATTTCTGGGCACTTAAATTGTGGATTCCTGGATCCAATTCCAATGTGTGTGGGAGGGGGGGCGAGGGGTGTTTCTCCACACTAACAAGCAAATCTCAGGACATCAGCTGAGTGTCCTATAATTCGACTCAGTTCTGACACTATTTGCCTGGAGATAGCATCAGATCCCACAGGTTAAGGGTTCAGTCTACAAGACTCCCCCCCTCCCAGCACTTCAGATGCCAGTCGCAAGTCCACATTATTACTTACGCTTCTGATCAACTGGCTATAAATCAGAAGTTCCCACAACCCCCTGACCCCGTCCCTGGGTTCCATTAATTTCCTAGAGCGGCTCACAGAACTCAGGAAACCCATTTACTCATGAGACTACCAATTTATTGTACAAGGATACAACTCATAAAGAGATGGAAGAGATGAGTAGGGCAAGTTATGTGGGAAGGGGCATGGAACTTCTACGCCCTCTCCAGGCTGACCATTCTCCCTTTATCTCCACATAACCCAGAAACTCTCAGAACCCTGGCCTTTTGGGTTTTTATGGAGCCTTCATTGCATAGGCATGGTTGATTAAATCATTAGCCATTGGCAATTGATTCAACCTCCAGTCCTTCCCTCTCTCCAGAGATCAGGGACTGAAAGTTCCAACCCTCTAATCACAGGGTTGGGTCCATGGGAAACCAACCCCCATCCTTAGGTGCTTTCCAAAATCACCTCATTAATGTAACAGAAGACATCTTATCACTCTCAGGCCTTAGGAAATTTCAAGGATTTGGGGAGATATGAGCCAGGAACTGTGGGCAAAGACCAAATATACATGAGAAATATATCTTCGTCATCTGAATGACCAAATATATATTTTTTATAAATCACACTATCACAGTCCTCTATTCTGTTCCATTGATCTGTCTTTCGCCAATTCACCAACACCATGCTATCTTGATTACCATACGTTTATATTAAGTATTGAAATTGATGTGAGTACTTCCACTTTTTCTTGTTTTTTAGTATTGTGCTGCTTATTATACATTTGGCTTTTTCATATAAACTTTAGAAACAGTTTATTGATATGTGCAAAATAGTTTGCTGGGATATTTATTGGCGTTCATTGAATTTGTGGATCAAGTTTGGAAGAATTCACACTTTAATGATGTTGAGTCTTCAAATCCGTGTACACAAGATATCTCTACATTTCTGTTTAGATCTGCTTTGATTTCCTTCATCAGCATTTTGTATTTTCTGCCTACAGATCCTCTACATATTTTCTTGGATTTATACCTAAATATTTCACTTATTTTGGTGTTATTATAAATTTATTGTCTTTTAAATTTCAATGTCTAATATTTATCACTGATATATAGGAAATAACTGACTTTTGTTTATTGACCTTTGTATCCTGTGACTTTGCCATAAAGTCGTATGTTACTTAAGGACAGGGATACATTCTGAGAAACGTGTCATTAGGTGATTTTGTCATTGTGTGAACATCATAGGGTACACTTACACAAACCTAGATGGTAGAGACTACTACACACCTAGGCCATATGGTACTAATCTTATTGGACCACCATCATATATATGGTCTGTCATTGACTGAAATGCCATTATGCGGCACATGACTGTACTTACTATTAATTCTAGGAGATAGTTTTTGATTATTTTGGGTTTTCTACATAGACAATCATGTCGTCTATGCATAAAGACAGTTATTTATTCTTTTACAATCAGTATATCTGCTATTTCTTTTCTTTTTCTTGTCTTATTGCACAAGGTAGAACTTCCAGCACTATGGTGAACAGGAGTGGTGAAAGGGGAAATCCTTGTCTTTTACCTGATCCTCTAGGGAGCTCTGTAGTCTCTCACCACTAAATATGATGTTACTTGAATTTTTTTTTGGTAGCTATTCTTTATCAAGTTGAAGAAATTCCTCTCTATTCCTAGTTTGCTAAGAGTTGTTATTTTGAATGTGTTGGTTTTGTCATATGCTTTTTCAGTGTCAATTAATAAGATCATATGATTTTGCTTCTTTATGTTGTCCATGTTGTACATTTCACCAAATGATTTTCAAATTTTGATCCAGTCTTCCATCCTTGGATAACTCACACTTCATGGTGGCATATAATTCTTCTTATACATTTTGAATTTAAGTTTTTAATATTCAGTTGAGAATTTTTACGTCTATCTTGATGAGAGATATTGGTCTGCAATTTACTTTTCTTATAATTTACTTCATTTTGGTGTTAGGGTAATGCTGGACCCATAGAATGAGAAAGTATTAGACATTGCTTTCAGAAGAACATGTAACTGGGGCTGGCCCCATGGCCTAGCAGTTACGTTCGGTGTGCTCTGCTTCAACAGCCAGAGTTTGTGGGTTTGGATCTCAGGCATGGACCTACACCACTCATCAGCCACATGTAAAATACACTCAGTGACCCACATATAAAATAGAGGAAGATTGGCACAGATATTAGCTCAGGGCTAATTTCCTCAAGAAAAAAAAAAGAACACGTAATTCGTACAACATGATGAAAAATTCATTTTTTTATTTTACATAGAAACTTTATTTTGTAGAGCAATTTAAGTTGGCAGCAAAATTGAGCAGAGAGTACAGAAAGTTCCCATAACACCCTCTGCCCCCACACATGCACAGCCTCCTCAGCTATTGGCATCTTGCCCCAGAGTGGTACATTAGCTGCAATTCAAACTCATTTTAATAATTATTTTATTTATTCATTTTATACAATGAAATATATAGAGCTATATGGGAGGCAGTACCTCTTTATTCATGATTTATGTTTTATTTCAAGGAGTACACTAGTGATTACAATAAAATTTATTGAAATCACAGAGTAGAATCTCTTTATAACCTTTCTTCAATAATTTTATAAAATCCTCATGAACAGGAACCATAATCATATTTCTTTGTATCTCTCTGGCATATACAACATTGCAGAGGGCTAAGCACAGTGTAGATACTTAATAAATATTAATTGTCTGGAAGTGAGTTTATATTTTTTAACTATAGTATTAAGATATGAAACAGCATAAAAAAACACTTAAACAGTTAATTTCTGTATATTTTACCCAACCAGACTGTACGCCAATTAAAGACAAACATATTTTTTACTTATACTTTCTCATAATCTTAGTATACACTCATAGGATGCATCTAATAATTAACATGTGGTAACTTGAGATGAAATGAATTCTATCAGTATATTTTTGAGATAGTTGGCATTGTCTCTGACTCTTAGAAGCTTACAGACCAAAACACCGAGAACTATTAATCCAATATTGTGAGAAAAATATACTTCTATTCTACTTAAAATATTTCCTCATCACATTCCAGTCTATAATTTGGCTGGACTGAGGAAGTAGAAGAATTCTCCAGGAATAATTTACAGGGCAGTAATTTATTTACAGGACATGGATGGACGAAGACATGACTGGAATGACGATCAGTGTCTGAGCCCATTTACTTGCTCCTCCTGCAATCTAGCTTGCCCACATCAGGAAATAGGCTCAATTAGCCTATGTCATCTTTAAGAAACTTTATTGATTTACCTTTCCATTTAGATATATGATCCATCAGGAATTGGTTGAGGTGTGGACAAAGGTTCTTTTTGTAAAAATGAATTTTCAATTTATTTAGCAGTAATTATCAGGTTTATTCCTAGCGATTTGATTTTGATACTTTCATAAATACATTGCTTTGAAAATCCTCCCTATTTTCAGTCCCTTGCAGTATTAAGATACAGATATAGTTCATTTTATACATTTAACTTGTATTCAGCAATGTCCCTTAAATCATTAAATAATTGTTATAATTTATTGTTGAATCCTTTTAAACATTTCAATATACACATTCATGTTGTATGTGAATAATGACAGTTTTCTTTCTTACTTTCCAATGCTTACATCTCTAATTTTTGGGGATGGAGTGGGGCTTATCTACTAGCTTTGATTTTTTTCAATACATCATTGAATAGAGTTGGTGCTAATGGGCACCATTGTCTTATTTTTCATCTCAGGAGAAAATTTTCAATATTTACAGCTAAATAAAATATTGCGTTTTGCGAAAATTTTATAGATTAAGGAAGTTCCATTTTATTCTTAGTTAGCTGAGAGGTTTTTTGTTCTTGTTGTTGTTATAAATGGGTAGTAATCATTATCAGATTCTTTTTTATATATAGCAAATGATGATTATGATTTTTCCCACTTTATTTTGTTAACCTGGTGATTGACATCCATTTAATTTTTTTGTATTTTGACAACTTTGCATTACTAGAATAAATTTCAACTTGTTATGATATATTATCCTTTTTGCCTATTGCTGTAATTTATTTGCTAATATTTTATTTAGGATTCTTGCACTTAGATTCATGAGAAGTCTGTTCTGTGATCTTATTAATTTATAGTATCCTTGTCAGATTATGATATCAAAGCTTGTCTCGTAAATGAAGTTGAGAATTTCAGAAAAATGCTGATGGTACCTTTCCAAATCCACAAAGAAAAGCAGGTAGAACAACTATATAGCAAAACCAAAAACCCATAGTCAATATTTACCACAAAACTGAGTGACAAATTCTTTCTATGGACACTAAAGTGTAAGTGAGTACAGGCAAACCATCAAAAGTCCCAAGACCTGAATGGTATTGGCACCAATGCTGGAGAAATAAGAAGAAAGGCATAAGAGTGTCACATGAGGACCTCAGAAATGGACAATCCCCCAACAGCCAATTGCTGTTCACTGCAAAGTAAGGGGATTGATCTGAAGACAACAGCTGAGATGGGTGAGGTGTTGTTCCCCTTATCAGTGAGTGAGTACAAGGGGCTTCAGTAAGGGCTAAATGAGCCTTAGAGCAGGCTCACCGTTATGATTTCTTAAGAGGACCACCAAGTTTCCCTTCTGGAATAGAGCCCATGATGAAAAATTTAAGGATGGAATCAAAATTGAGCAGGATAGACACAAGAAAGAGAAAGGAAAGAGAATGTACAAACCAAAGTTTGTCAGAGAGTAGCCAGGAAATCCCAGAGAGCAAGCTTCCTTGTTTGTGAACTTTACACAAAAGAAAGCTCTGTGAAGTTAGAAATGCTTTCCTAAACCCCCCTTCATTCTAAAAATTTAGTCATGCTAATTTCACATAAAGAGTGGCAGAAAGGTATCAAGATAAGATCTAATACAAAGTTATTATAAGGAAAAAAATCATAAGGAGCAGAATAACCTCCTTGCAGGGGCTATGTGAATGAAACCAGATCAAAGCCGTAACCCACTATTTTAAAATGAGCTAACAGATACTTAGAAACGAAAAACATGAGGAAATAATATAAATCACAAGGATAACAACTCAGAAATGTTAGGAGAAAACGCAAGGGAAGTTTTGATGATTTTTCTCTTATCCTTGGCTTTTAGCAGTTTCACCATTATATGGCAGGATATATTTTGTTTTGTTTTATTTTGTTTCTGTATTTACTCTGTTTGGGGTTCATACGTTTTCATGAATCTGTAGATTGATCTGTTCCTTCTCTTTTGGAAGAATCACAACTGTTATTTCTTCCAATATTGCTTCTGTTCTATTTTCTTTCTCCTCTCTTTCTAGGCCTCTGATATACATGTTAGAAGTTTTCACTATATACACAGACACACACGTATACATACACACATATACATTACGCACACACACATACATATTTTATGTTCTTTTCTGCATTTTAAAAATTCTTTGTTTTTGTACGTGGATATTTTTCTACTAATGTCTTTTCCAATTCACTTACCCTTTCTTCTGCCATGTCATATCTATTAAATCTATATGTTCAATTCTGAGTTTCAATTGTTACAATTTTCACTTCTTGGCAATGACTCCTCTTTTAAAAAGTTCTGTGCTGAAAGTTTCCAACTTTGTCTATGTTTTATTGAAAAGATTAATCATAGTTATATGTCTTTCTGATAACTACAATATCTGAACCACTATGGATCTATTTCTATTATTTATTTTTTCCTTGGATTTAATTTACTTCTTTTTGGGGCTTGTCCTGCAATTTATGAATGAATTCTGTTTATTAAATATGAAAAACCTGATATGGCTCTGGCTGATGTTATCTTCTTTCAAACTTAATTTAATATTTTTCTGGAAAGCAGCTAGTGTTCAGCCAAAATTGGGTTTTAAGGTTTTGTTGGGAAGGTTCTTTCTCTTTGTTCTTGCTCTCTGCTCTCACTCCTAGTAGGATATCCCATGCATCTCGGGTGTAGCAAATTAGGCCTCAACTGAAAGCCTGGGGATTTTTCCAGATCCTCCCTACCTTTGCAGAATCTGAATTCCAACTTCAGTCTCCTCCGCAGTGCAAGACTGAATATATCTCTATTCAACATCCAGTTTTCTATCTGACTTTGCTTAGATTATAGATAAGGGCTGTCTGATCCAGATGGTTCTGAAAGGGATCGTGCTTATGTTTAGTCCTTTTAACTTAATTAATATAACTTAGTAAGGAAGTAAAAATTACAAAAATGTTATAGGAAGCTAGATCTTTCTTTTGTGAAGCTGTAGCCACTGGAGACTTGAGGATCTGAGGGGTAGATTTTCTTCAAAGGTAGGGAGAACATGGAGTGAGATGTGAAAACCGACAGTATGATATCTGAAATTCTTGCTGGGACCAAGGAATGAATGAATTCCTCACCGAAAATATCAACTTAACAGATAAGTGCTTCCTTTGTAATGACCTCTAGCTATCTTCTCCCAGCTGCACCTGTCCCATGGTAGATGAATTGGAGACATTTGTGTTGTATGTGAAAAGGATCCACAGAATTTCCATCACCTACAAACATTCCTGAGAAACTTTCACGCAGGTTCTGTATTTGTGTGTGCCTACTATCTACATAAGGAACATATTTCTGGTTGTTCTTCTCACTTGGAAAATTTGTTTCCGCCTTTCCTCTGTGGTAGATTTTTATTGCCAGTCCAAGATTACCAGTTTCACTTAGCACCATACTTTCTCCTGGAACGAGATCCATCAATCTGGCTAGGAAAATCTCATCTATAACGCACTTAGTTGATCAGTACTTTTCTTCTCAGTCTTCTAATCATTCTCTTTATGGCCTTCATTTTCTCCTCTAGTTGGTGGGTTTTTGTTTTGTTTTTTGCTTTGGGGGGTTATTTTTGCTGAGGAAAATGCACCCTGAGCTAACATCTGTTACCAATCTACCTCTATTTTATATGTGGGCCACCTCCATGTGGTCGCTCACAAGTGGTGTAGGTCCACTCCCGGGAACTGAACCCAGGCCACTGAAGTGGAGCACGCCGAACTTAACCAGTAGGCCACCAGGGTTGGCCCCAGTTGTCACTTTCTTATTCAATTAATTTCTCCTACATTAAGTAGGACTGAGTTTTTGTCTCAGAGACCATGTCTAGTAAGATGTCCATGGTTCACCACAGAGCATGATTGTCTTCCTCCAACTACTAGTTGTACCCATGAAGACACAAAGTTAGATATTGATATTGGAAAGGACAAAGTAATACTATGTCTATTCAAAGATGCTATGAATTTGTATGGCGAGAATCCTGTGGCGATGCCATGAAAAGGCTTTTGAAACTAATAAACAAGTTCAGTAAGGTATTAAGGCACAAAGCAAATATGCAAAAATCTATTGTATTTTTATAGACTAGCAATAAAATGAGGCGTATATAATTGTAGTTAAGAAAAAAATTTCATGTACAATAGCATCAAAAGAATAAAGTATTTTGAAATAAATTTGACAAAAGAGCAAAAGACTCCTATACTGGAAACTACAAAATATTGATTTAAGGGACAAAAGGAAACTTCAAAAAATAGAAGACATTTCATGTTCATGGACAGGAAGACTTAGTGTTACACAGATGTTAATAGTCCCTAAATTTATCTTCAGATTCTATGAAATCTCTGTCAAAATTCCTGCTGGCTATTTTGCATAAATTGACAAAGTAATCATAAAATTCATGTGGAAAGGTAAGGAGCACAGAATAGCTAAAACAATGTTCAATAACGAAGTTGTAAGGCTCACTCTTCCCAATTTCATATCTTACTACAAAGCTACAGTCATCAAGACAGTGTGGTGCTAGTATAAGTCTAGTCCTATAGACGTATGGAATAGAATTGAAAGTCCAGAAATAAGACTTTACATTTATCGTCAGTTGATTTTGAAAAGGGTTTCAAGACCATTTAATAGGGTAAGTCTTCTCAACAAATCCTCCTGGGACAACCAGATATCCACATGCAAAAGGATGAAGTTCATACAATGTACAAATATTAACTCAGAATGGATCATAGAACTGAATATAAGAATTAAATCTGTAAAAATCTTAAGAGAGACCATCAGAATAAATTTTCATGTCCTTGGATTAGGCAATTTTTTAAACATATGACACCAAAAGCGTAGATAACATAAAATAAATAAATTGGATTTCATCAAAATTAAATTTTTTTTGAGGAAGATTAGCCCTGACCTAACATCTGCTGCGAATTCTCCTTTTTGCTGAGGAAGATTGGTCCTGAGCTAACATCTGTGCCCATCTTCCTCTATATGTGGGATGCCTGCCACAGCATCGCTTGATAAGTAGTGCTAGGTCCGCGCCCAGGATTCGAACCAGCAAACCCCAAGCCATCAAAGAGGTGCATGCAAACTTAACTGGTATGCCACCAGGTTGGCCCCCCAAATTAAAAATTTTTGTGCTTCAAAAGACACAATCAAGAAAGTGAAAAGGCAAGCCATAGAATTGGAAAAATGTTTCAAAATGGTGTTCTGATAGTGGAATTCGTATTCGTATTCAGAATAAATAAAGAACTCTTACCCTCAATAATAAAAAGACAAACAACACAAGCAAAAATTGGTGAAAATAGGGGGCTGGTCTTGTGGCATAATGGTTAAGTTCTCATGCTCTAGTTCAACAGTCTGGGGTTCGTGGGTTCAGATCCCAGGAGCAAACCTAGCACCACTTGTCAAGCCACACTGTGGCAGCATCCCACATAAAATAGAGGAAGATTGGCACAGAGGTTAGCTTAGCAACAATCTTCCTCAAGCGAAAAGAGGGAGATTGGCAACAGATGTTAGCCAAGGGCCAATCTTCTTCAAACACACAAAAAAATTGGTGAAAATATTTGAATAAACATTTTCCAAAGAAGATACATAAAGGACCAATAAATGTATGACAAAATGATCAAAATCATTAATCATTACAGAAATTAGGGTCAAAACCAAGGTGAAATGAGACTTCATACCAACTAAGATGTCTAAAATAAAAAGATGAAAAATAATAAGTGTTGACAAGGATGTGGATAAACTGGAATCCTCATATATTGCTTGGGGCAGGGGTTGTAAAATGGTACAGCCACTTAGGAAAAGAGTTTGGCACTTCATCGATACGTTAAACATTGATTTGCCATATGATCCAACAATTCCATTCCCAGGTATGTATCCAAGGGAGTTGAAAACTCACATCCACATAGCCTCTATACAAATATTCATAGCATATTGCTCATGATAGCCAAAACCCCAGAAATAATCCAAATGTACATTTACTGATGAATCAATAAACAAAATGTAATATATTCATACCATGGGATATTATTCAGAAATAAAATGAATGAAGTTCTGGAATAAATAAATGTTCAAATAAATAATTAGATGGGGGAAAAAAAGTGATTCTCCTATGCACAAGAATTATGTATAATTTATCTAGGTACTCTGCCTTCAAGCACATGGAGCATAACTACTTACGCCTTAAATATGGCCTGCACATACGGACCATTTTCCAAAGAGTACAGCATGGAAAGGCAAGAAAAAGAATAACTTTACAGTGGAAGAATCTGACAAGTACTATTTCAGCCAGATTTTCAGAGTCAACATCTACAATAATGAATCCTGTTGATAGTAAGTACCTTTGATGTGAGCTGAAAATGGCACTTTATCTTTTATTCCCCAAACCCATTACCCTAATCTAACCATGAGAAAAACATCAGACATATCCCAATGGAGGGACATTCTGTAAAGTATTTGAAAAGTACTCCTCAAAATGGCCAAAGTAATTGAAAACAAGGAAATTCTGAGAAACAGTCACAGCCAAAGAGAAGCCTAAAAAGTCATTGTGACTAAATGCAATGTGATATCATGAATGGGATTCTGAAACTGATAAGTTTTATTAGGTAAAAATTAGGGAAATATAAATAAAGCATAAACTTTAGTTAATAATAATGTACCAATATTGGTTCATTAATTTTAACAAAAGGACGATACTAATGGAAGATGCTAACAGTAGGGAAAGTGGGTGTGGAGTGTGTGGAAACACCTTCTACTATGTTTCTTTACAATTTTCTGTAAATCTAAAACTACTCTAAATATAAAGAGGAAAGAATGAAATTCTTATACATGCTACAACATAGATAACTTTGAAAACTGTATAAGTGAAAGAAGCCAATCTCCACAGGCCACATGTTGCATGGTTCCATTTCTATGAGATGTTCAGAATAGGTAAATTCATAGAAATAGAAAGTAGATTAGTATTTACCAAGGGCTGGGGGAGAGCGGAAAATGGAGATTGAATGATAATGAGTACAGAATTTCTTTTTAGTGTGAAAAAAGTCTTCTGAAATTAGATAGCGGTGGTTACACACCTTGTGAACATTCTAAAACCTACTGAATTGTACAACTTTAAGAATGGATTTTATGGCATATGAATTGAATTATATATCAATAAGCATGTTATTGAAAAAAATATGGAGATCTAACATTGAAATAAAATTGAAAATGAACTGGTCAGAAAAGTTCAAATCTGTTCCTATTGACCCAATCTTTAATGAATCTCTTTGATGTAGGTGGCTTTCAATGGATGAACATGTAAACATCACTTTCTTTTATTTCTTTGAAGCCACTTAGGTTGGAATGTCTCTATTAAACAAGTTTCATTTCTTGGACACATTTACAGCCTTCCATGCATATGGGTTGAGGTGGGAAAGGCGTAAAAAGTCTATATTGCCAAATTTCTTCTTCTGATATAACAACCATAGAAATTTGGATTGTTAAGGTGTAGCATGAGGGGCTAAAGAATCTATTCATGAGTAATTTAAAATTTTAAGGAATGGGAAAAGATTTTTCAGTACAAAAAATTAAAGGTGCAAAACTTCTCAATATTTTTCTTTACACTCCCCTTCCCTTTTGTATGTGGGTATTTCTGTTGTTAAGTTCTGTATTTTCCAACAGGTAACCTAAACATCTGCTAGATTACAGCACATGTGGAGCACCAAAGTAGTAAAATAATTGAAATAATTTCATATATGACATTTTTAAAAATTCACAAGAGCTGTCATGAATCAAAAAGTACTAAGATGTTCACTGGACTTCCTTACTCATTTTATTTTGGGGGTTATGAAATTTGAAATGCACACACAGAAACGTGATCTTAGTTCAATAACACTTTAAGGATGTCCCTGAGCATGTCTTATTAGAAGAGAAGTATGAGAATTGGCAAATGATTGAGATATTGAAATTGATACAACCTCCTTGAACATTTGTTTTTCAGTCTTGGAGGACATCATGTGTTCAATAAAATCTCCTGAATGTTTACTGACCAAGTATTTCCTGTAGAATCCTATGAGTACAGAGAAGACGGTCCTTCTTAACTGGCTCAGAGTTGGAGACTTAGAATATGCATTAGAGAAAATGGGGGCTCAGGCTGACCAAGGATATCTCAAATGAGTGATGAGTAATGAGTACACAGAGAATCATGGTAATTTTGGACACTATGGGTTTAGCATGTTTATAATCAAGAAGATTTAACTTTTTTTCTCCAACAGTAAGCAGCAATCTAAGAAGATGTTTGTTCACAGCAGAGCTGTTTTCCTAGGAAATATACTAGTAAGGTAAGTGTGCTAGCAAATGGGAGCTACAGGTGAGAAAACAGTTGAGACAATCCAGCTTGTGGTTCCATTAAGGTAGGGAAGAGATGCAAAGAGGAGGTGTACAGGTTGAGGAAATCAGACAAATCAAAAGATTGGAAATCTCCATGAGAACAAAGTACAGAAGAAACGAGAACAAGACGATGAGAGCCTTTGACTGATGGCTCTGGTGTTCAGAGAACAAATATTATTATATGTTTCTGTGGTAGGGTTTTTTTTGGGTCCTGAAAGGTTTCGAGATGTGTCCCTGCAAATAAGCAGTTGAAGTGAACTCAGTAAAAGCATAGTTGAAGTAAGATAGATCCAGGATGAGCCAGTTACATGAACAGTAGAATTCATGTCTCATAATTATGATAGAAGTTTTGGTGGAGGTGAAAGCTATGCATCATGTTTCCAAGTGAATAAGGCCAATTGATTCAGGGAGAGTAGCTGACTTCAGATTTCCTGTCATTTCTCTATGCAACTGATATTTGACATTCTCCACACAACTCCCTCTCTGTTCGTGCTATTTGTCTAATATTTCTGACTCTCTTCTCTACAGGCACATGATAGGATTGCACACCTTGGCCCTCTCAAAAACCAAGGTAGTAGATTTTAGATGCACCCAAACTTTTATTATTCCTATTAATTTTGATAAGGGTAATCACAGATACTATTCATTGAGTGCTTGCTTGTAAGGGCTGCATTGTTCCAAGCAATTTAAAAGTATTATTTCATTTAAACCTTACAACAACCCTTGCAGTTATTATCTCTGACACAGGTGAGAAAGTGAGGGCACAGAATGTTTATAACTTGAAAGTAATGAAGCGATTTCGAACCCAGGCATTCTGACAACAAAGCAGATTAGAAATAAAAAGCGGTGTGATGGTTAATTTTATGCGCCAACTTGACTGGGCCATGGGGTGCTCAGCTATTTGGTTAAACATTATTTCTGTGTGCGTCTGTGAAGATGTTTCTGTATGAGATTAGCATTTGCATCAGTAGACTGAGTAAAGCAGGTTGCCCTCCCCAATGTGGGTGGGCATCATTTGATCCATTAAGGGCCTGAATAGGACAAAAAAGCAGAGTAAGGCAGAATTCGCTCTCTCTCTGCCCAATTATCTTTGAGCTGGGGTGTTAGTTTTCTCTTGCACTTGGACTTGAACTTACACCATTGGCTCTCTTGATTCTTAGGCCTTTGAACTCAGATTGGTGCTTACACCACCAATTCTCCTGGGTCTCCAGCTTGCCGGATGCAGATTGTGGGGCTTCTCAGCCTCCATAAACATGTGAGCCAACTCCTTATAATAAATCTCTTTATATCCTATTTGTTCTATTTCTCTAGAGAATCATGATTAACACAGAGGGTAGCAAAATTTGGGTAGATCTTTTCCCCACTGTAGATCTCTATCATTTCCTATTCTCTTACCCCCTCCTTTTTTACCCTCATGCAAATTCTAAGAATATCATCATTTCTTCTGCTGAGTTTCTGATCTATCCATCAGTGGATACTCAGTGGGCGCTAACCAAGTAAGACTGTAATTTAATAAGAATGCTTGAGATTTGATTCTTTTCCAGCTTTAATGTAACATCGCCTGTAGGTTTCTGGGAAGTTGTTCAGAGTACACGGGGGCCTCGTATGGCTGATTCATCTACGCACTTGCCTAAAACCAAGAATCTACACTAAATAAAATAAGCACATTTCTGGCAATACAATATTGTAACTCTCATTGAAATGTCCTTATAAATAACCCCAAGTGAAGAACACTAGAAATGGGTATACATCTACATCCACCTTTCTATCATAGAAAAAAATAAAAATGAAATACTGATTAAAAAATCTAGTTTCCTTAATAATACCCATAAATACTTGTTTCTAACACTTGAACATTGGCACTTGCTAGGGTGTGTGAATAACATTATTTGCAACCAAGTAAACATTTTTATAGCCTATTAAATATATTTTTAATTAAATATTCAAATTAAGCACTCATTATGCTATTTCACTGATGTAAGCAATAAATAAAAGTAAAATTTAAACAAAAAAGTACAAAGGCAAGCTGAGTGTCTTTTAACAAAAAGTCGTTTCCCAGTCTTGTGCATCGGAAATAGAAATAAAACAGAAATGACAAAGTTAGCTTAAAGTTAATTTTACATTTACTAGGACGACATACTCAGTATGTGTTTATGGAATTTCCAATCCAGGTCACATTACATGGAAATTAACTGCCTGTTACTGGGTTTCACCTCTAAAATTTTATATATATATATTATTCACAGCTAAAATGAAGGCATTGCTCTTGAGCAATAAGTTACCTGGGCTAAAGTGAGATCATCTTTCATCTTTCACAAATCTTAAGGGACTTGAGTGTCTCCAAGACCTTCATCTGTAACTGACTGATGTGATATGGCAAGTTACAAGTAGTTCTTAATGAGTTGGTTTGGACACTTTGGGAATTGCATTTTTCTTTTACCATATTCATTTTCCTTCTTGACAATGCTTTCTGACATTCAGATTCTGCTACCCAGCACACTGTGGGTGTTGGAGGTACATAATTAAATTTTTCTCCATGATTTTATTTTGCATAAAAAGCTAATATGGAGCCTCATATATCTCCCTCAGATGTGCAAACACATGAAAAGCGCTCCAGGAGAGAAGTATAACCGAATAACAGCCTTGAATTGCTCATCACACCATACTTCTTATCTGGGCACATAGATCTCCCTGAATATGCATTATTGGAATATTATGCAAGCTTGGTCCTACAGCAGAGGCTATGGAAAGAAATGCAAAAAATCCTTCATTCAACTTGCAGTTTTTCCATTCTACTTTACTCTCATATGAAATATTACTACTTGAGGTTTTTCCAACCATTGTAAAATGACAGTTATTAAAATATCATTTTTTCATAGAATATATATATATAATTGGGACGAGTAGAAACAATGAAAAAGTTTATTCACATGCTCACTCAAGCACTAGTTATAAAATATTTATTATTTGTCAAACATTGTCCTAGGTGCTATGGAAGTAAGTCTTTAAACATCAGTTTACATTCTAAATGGGAGGAGGGAGACCCCCAAACAAAGAATTATATAAAAATATTGAACTACTATTATAATAAGTGCACAATAGAAGTACTATGTGCTGCGAGAATATATGATTAAAGAATCAAAATTAGTTATTTGGGGAAGAAAATTGGGAATAGGTAGATTAAGCTGTGAAGTTGACATTTAAACTGCAACTTGGTGTATGAGTTGCAAAGTAAAGAGGAATAACAAGTGATATCCATCATAATACATCTATTCCCTGGATTATAAATTCAGAAGTCAGTGAGGGATATGCCTCGGTGGGAAAGACTGAATAATGAATGAAAACTAGGCATCAAGTCTGTGAATAATTAGCAATACCCCCTACCACCATTACAAATGAAATATAATTTTGCAGCTAAAGACTGAGGCCAAAAAATGTTTATGAGAAGAAAATCAGTTTATTGCTTCTATTTCTCTGCTCCAGCTCCTGTTTTCTCCGTAAATCCCTTTATCATTTTGACCCTCAGCAGAGCCCTGAATGGATTATGAAATAGTGAAAGAAGCAATATTTGAACAAAAGGTAAATATAAACAGGAGACCAGAATATTATACATTTGTTGCAGAAATAAATCTCTGTTGACAACTTCTGGCATGTGAAAAAATGAAACTTCTTCCTTCCTGATGCTGCAGCAATAGGCTCTTATTTAGTGCCAAGACATAGATTGAGAACAGGGCATCTGTTCTCAAGCATCAGTTCAAAGTTGACAGTGAAATTGCGTCATCCCTGCCTGCATGGCCCTGTGAGATCTAGTGCTTCTCCATGGCTCCTGAGCTCTTCCTGGGGGGACAGACATCTGCTTGTAGTTTTCCTGCCTGATCTTCTATGCCACCATTTCCATCCCGGTGCCTTGCCTTCCAGGTGGTGTAGCTGGGAAGCATGCACAACTCCCTTGTTCTTTCTAGACCTACATGTATTTCCATGTTTCTCTAATTCCCTAGCCTGGTGGATCTACTTGTAGTCTGAGTAAAATCTTTCTTTTTTCGTGTCTCTTCAAACCACTTTGTTTTTCTCTTCAAACCACTTCAAACCACTTAATGGAAACACAATCTAGAAACTAAAGCATATTCATTGCTTTCTGCCCTGCCACAAACTCTCCTGGGGCAAGGAAGGACAGACTTTGCCACCTGCTCAAAGGAGGAAAATATAAAGGAAGAAATAAAACATAAATTAAGATTTCAAAATATTTTCCAAGCAAATATGGAATCAGAGTGATCTAGAATAGATTATTAAAAATGAAACAAAAACAGATAATCCATTGATTTAACCTTCCAGTGATGTCTCCATAATCTAAATTCCCACTGTCGTCTTCACCCCTTCATCTTTGTAGTAATAGCCTGTTTGCAAGACGGTCATTGTGTACTTCTCATGTTCTCCCTTGAGACAGATGCAGTGTCTTGATTTTCTTGTTTTTACCCTCTTAAAAATCACCTCAGTATTTGGCATATAACTACACACTGACTATTTGCTAGACAAATTACTGAATACGAAAAAGGAACATTTTAACCACAGCATTTTAAATACATGAAGATCAAAGAAATATTGGCATAGTGGGTAAAAGAGAAACTAAAAGGTAGGTAATGAGCTTCATGGTGAGAATACGAAGCCTTTTTCTTTGAATCTCTTCAATCACATGTAAGGTCTAGTACATACCAGATCTAAATGCTTGTTTAAATTTTGAAAAAATGCATGGTGTATATGTTTTCATAATAGATCCTTTTAAAACACTCTTTAGTGATATTTTTGAAATTATGTATATGGTCTAATTCTCTATTGTGCTATACCTACAAATCTTGTCGAGAACAGGGAGCTTACCACGAAGAAATATAGGGTATAAAAATCCATATATATTAAAAGTTTATGCAAGAGACCACTATATAGCAGGTTTCCAATGAAATCTGCATTGAGTCATAGGCTGCATTCTGTGGACTGCAGATTCTGAGCAGAGGTTAGCATTTAGGCAATTTATTAAGGCGTGCTCTTGGGATTACCACCTATGGAAAAGGATGGATTGGAATAGAGAATTTGCCATCTCAGCAATAGCCCCAGCCAACCCAATGGGAGCTCTGAAGCTGAAACGGCCCTATACATTTGTCTCAAGTTCTAGGGAGGGGGCTAGATAACTGTATCCAGGTTATTGAATGTTGCCTGACCCAGTAAAGATTTGTGCTTAGCAACAAGACTCTTCAGCTGAGAGAATTTGGAAAAGGGCTCACAGCACTCCCAGCAGGTAGAGATATAAGTCCTTCATTCTTAAAAGGACACTTATGGGAAGAGGCACACCAAAACATCCATTGCACATAGAATTTAAGGAAAAAAATGAACAATAATGCTGTGCATATGAACAAATAAGTCAATGGAACAGAACTGAGAGCTAAATATATCTCCAAGGGAAGTGGAAAATTTTTAAATTATGGAAGACATATTACAAATCAATGAAGAAAATATGGACTATTCCACGCTTGGCATTAGAATAATTACATTTTAATTAGCACAAGAAAATAAATCCTTAATACTCCTCCTTCGTAAAAATATATTTCAGATAATTGAAGATTTAAATGGGGAAAATACTTCAAAACTACCAGAAGAAAATGTATTAGATATTTTTATTCACATTTTATTCACATAAATTAGGAGGAAATGATTTCTTAAATATAATTAGATCATATATTATTAAGGAAAAACAAAATAAAGTTGACATTGAAATTAAAAACTGTGTATGACAAAATATACTGTAAAGAAAGTAACAGGATGGGAGAAGGCACTGATTGAACATGGAAGAGCAAAGTATTGTGTATAGAATATTGACATGTTCATGTTTGTAGTTCTCATGCTAGGCAACGGAACACATAGTAACTGCTCCTATACATTTCTGTATTTGAAAAAGCTCTTCAAACCAAAATAACTATTGTCGAGATGTCAGTTCTTTTTAACTTGGTCTAGAGAGTCAATGCAATCCCAATATGGATATGAGCAAATTGATTCTAAAATTTATATGGAGGGGCAAAAGATCCAAAATAGCCAAAACAACATTGAAAGAGGCAAACAAAGTTGGAGACTTTGTTCAAGACTGACTTCAAGACTTACTAGAAAGCTACAGTACTCAAAACAATGTGGTATTGGTGAAAGAACACACAAATAGATCAATGGAACAGAACAGAAGATCCAGAATAGACCCCCATAAACATAATCAACTGATATTTGACAAAGGAGCAATAGCAATACAATAGAGCAAAGATAGTCTCTTCAACAAGTGGTGTTGGAAGAACTGGACATCCACATGAAAAATAATCTGGACACGTAGCTTTCACTATTCACAAAAATTAACTCAAAATTGATAGTAGACCTAAATGTAAAACACAAAACTGTAAAACTCCTAGATGATAACAAGAGAAAACCAGGATCTTTTGTATGGTGATGTTTTTTTAGATACAACGTTAAAGACAATCCATGAAAGAAATACATAATTGATAAGTTGGGCTTCGTTAAGATTAAAAACTGCTCTGCAAAAGACAATGTTAACAGAATGACACAACAAGCCACAGAATAGAAGAAACTATTTGCAAAAGACACATCTGATAAAAGACTGCTATCCAAAATATACAAAGACCTTTTAAAACTCAAAAATAAGAAAGCACCCAAGCCATTTGAAAAGTGGACCAAAGACTGTAGCAGACACCTCACCAAAGAAGATATCCAGATGGAAAATAAGCATATGAAAAGATGCTCCACATCATATGTCATCAGGGAAGTCAAGTTAAAACAACAATATGATACCACTTGTTAGAATGGCCAAAATCCAGAAAACTGACTACACCAAATGCTGGTGAGAATTAGAGCAACAGAAACTCTCGTTCATTGCTGATGAGAACTCAAAATGATAGAGCCACTCTGGAAAACAGTTTGGTGGTTTCTGACAAAATGAAACCTACTCTTACTATGTAATCCAGCAGTTGTGCTCCTTAGTATTTACCCAAAGGAGTTGAAAACTTATGTTGACACAAAAATCTAAACACGAGTGTTTATAGCAGCTGTATTCATAATTGCCAAAACTTGAAAGCAACCAAGATGTCCTTCAGCAGTGAACATATAAATACACTGTGGTACATCCAAACAATGGAGTATTATTTAATGTTAAAAAGAAATGAGCTATCAAGCCATGAAGAGACATGGAGGAAACTTACATGCATATTGCTAAGTGAAAGAAGCCAATCTGAAAGTCTACATGCTATATGATTCCAACTATAGGACATTCTGGATAAGGCAAAACTATGTAGACAGTAAAAAGATCAGTGGTTTTCAGGAGTTGGGCCAGGGGAGGGTTGAACAGGGTAGAGTACAGAGGATTTTTAGGGCAGTAAAAGTACTCTATATGATACTATAACGTTGGACACGTCATTCTACATTTGTCCAAATCCATAGAATATACACCACCAATGGTGAACTCTATCATAAACTATGGACTTTGGGTGATAATGATGTGTCAGTGCAGGCTCATTCATTGTAACCAATATACTACTCTAGTGGGGGATGCTCATAATGGGGGAGATTATACATGTGTGAGAGTAGGGGATATGTGATAAATCTCTATACTTTCCTCTTAATTTTGCTTGAATCTAAAACTTCTCTTTAAAAAAGTGAAGAAAAAATGTGTAAAAATTTTTTACCACATAAAAAAATATTTCCTTCTTATCTTAAAAATCAGAAGATATACGACATTTTGCTAATGTAGTTTCAAAGGATAAATTGGCTGGAGCTTCACAGTAACTGCTTTTCTGTAAGACATATTATCTCCAATTCAGTGTCTGATTTTGCAAGAATCTTGTGGTTCCAATTCTCCTCTCATGGTTAATGTCTTCTCCATTCGTATTCTTCCATTTTATCCTGGGTTTTAGTTCAAACACTACTCCGGATAAAGTACTCAGTAGACAATGTAAATATAAGTGATCCAAATGACTGAGTTGTCCCAGAATATCACCAATAACTATTTAATTTACTATTTCTATCCTATCTTCCTCCTCAATAGTTCTCAGCCTCCCAGGAAAAGACAAATGCAAAGTGTAGAATAGAAATAGAAAAACAGATGCAGGAATAAGAGAAGACTAACACAAGCAAAAATCAGCTGTAATACAGTTTCGACTTTGAGTTTCCAGGCAGTAAGGTCAAAAGGAGAAACACACTCAGTTATACAGTTTGTGGAAAAAAGAATATGTCAATTTCTCATCAAGATGAAGATTTTCGTATCACTTAATTTTACAAGAAATTTTCCAGATGAGACTTAATATAATGGATACTAGTTGGCATAATCGGTGTAATTTCTTTTGATTCCTCTCTGTAGGAAACTTAAAAAAAAATCTCAGTTTATAACTTAGAAATGCAACCCAGGAAGGGTAATTCTGGGAGGAGCTAAACTGATGTGGTTTAAGTATTTAGGATTTTGATGGCCTGAGTGCTTTAATTGAGAGTTAGATTTCTATCAGCTCTTGGATGGTGGTTGATTACCCATATTAGATGACAATGGAATTCAGCAGAATATCCTAAAAATATTAAGACATGTATTACGAAAAATACTGAGAAAGAATTTCTCAAAATTCTCATCATCCTCTCACCAGGCTTCTGTACACATATGAGCAGGTTGTGCCTGGCCCAAGAGCTGAGTGTGCCAATGGAAACAGAAACGTAGCCTGCACTCTACTCCCCAAGCCTTCAGCCCAGAGTAAAGGGTATCTTGTAATTAATCTACCTGGAGGGAGTTCCCTGACTAAGGTGACAGACCTCTTAGATGGCCAATTTAACACTCATTCCTAACCCTCATCTTCTTTGGCCACCTACATTGTAAAGGAAGATAAAACTCAAAAAGAATATCTCTTGCTATGGAAATCAGTTCAATTGCCTAGATTTCTATAGTAAGTATCAAAATATTTTTGTAGGATTCCTTTCAACATTTATCTGTATATGTATATCCATTTCTTAATTCAGAAATCAGGGGCTATCTTACAACCTTCTCAACCTCCTCTGTAGCTAGAGATGGTCATACCACAGTTCTTTACTTCTGCTGAATGCAGATATGGTGAACGAAATTCAGGCAGCCACATTGAAACTATGAGGGAAGGCAACATGAAATGCACGAAATATGGTCAGGTGAGCTGCCAAAGCCAGGAGCTGGCTACCTCCACCTTTTCTCTACTGTAAGGAAAATAAGCCATTTGGTTTGCGCCACTGCAAGTTGGGCTTCCTGTTTTTACGTCTAACTCATTCCTTACCAGTATAGTGTCATAATAACAAAGCGGGCAGCAACAACAATAAGCTCACAGCAAGTCCACAGAGTTATACAGCTCTTTTAATTCTGACATATCGTATATTCTACTACTAGCACGTTCTCTCCAAAGCCTGTTAAAAGTCTATTCAAAAATAATTCACTTATTTCTTTGATGGTCAGAGTTTGTTAGAGAGCTTTTACCAGGGTTTTGGTGTTTTTTTTGTGCAACATTGTCAGTCACTGATGAGTCATTAGCTGCAAAATGTGTTTCAAACACCTCTTAGCCTCTTCTCTGAAGAACCCTCCCAATTCCATCATTAATTTTTTCTTTTCTCAGACTAAATCACTCATATATAAATGGCAATCCTCTTATATTTTATCCTAAGAGGAAATATTGTCATTTAATATAACAACATGAAGGGCACAGTTATTCCCATGAAGGCCTCTGACCTTTACACGGCACTTTCACATTGTTGTGTATTTTTATCACTTGCTTTGAGAATATCCCTTTGCATGGCAGTAAGCTTGGAATTTATATCTTATCCAAGTCCAACAGAATCCATGTTAATAGACTTCCATTCTGCTTGCTCTTCTGTAACATTTCCCCAGAGTTCATCACTGGGCTTGAACCCAAAATTCTGTCCTCTCTTTCCTGTACTCCAAGTGCCTGATAAATAGGCAAACAGATCCCAGGATGTGGGTAGCACTGCCAGAAGACGAGGCTCAGTGGTCCCCTAGTGGCCTGAAAGAGTTCATGCAGTTTACAAAAATGCTTATTCTACTCCACGGAGGTGCGAGAGAGACATTAAGCAATAACATCATTAAGTAGCTGCCAATTAGCATGTTCCTTTCCAGAAGGCCCAGGAAGTACACTCAGGATTTCACTTTGTCTAGGTTTGCTCTCCAGTGGGTCATGCAGTTCATCCAAGTGTCGTACTGTATCATCACAGTCTGAAATTTTGCTTTCAACTTGAGGATACAGTCTTCTGAGTTAAAAGGCTCCTTTTAGGAGCTAGTGACAATAACCCACTTATCTGGAGCAAAAAAGAAAAATTTATATTAAAGATACAGTGCTTTCAGGAGGAACTCCAGGACAGAAATGACACCTAAATTATGAAGGAATGAAGTCAGGGAGGCCATCAGAAACCTAGGCTGCCACTTTCTTGGATTTTTGTGGTGCAATGATTTGTCTCTGCTTCTTTCTGTAGGACTGCTACATTTCTGTTTTTTTTCCTCTCCTACCACAGATATTTCTTTGAAGTTGCATGAACTTGGCCAAACATGCCATCTCCCAACACTGGCAGCCTTAATAAGTGACACAGGCCAAACTCTAATTTTCAACACCATTTCTACATGCTGGAGAGAAAAGATTTGATTTGGCCAAAAATGATGACAACAATGATGATCATAGTGACGAGGGTGGTAGTGATATTGACGGATGCTTTTACTTCTTGTTTACTATGGGCACTTACCTGTGATAAATGCCTTCACGCATTTTTCATTTAATCCTCAGCAAGACCCTATAACACCATTTTATAAGTGATGAAGAAGATGCATAGAGATGAAAAATAATTTGTCTAAGTTACTTGCCTGCTAATGCACCCAAGTTACGCAATTCCAAAGTGTTGATTCTAATCAATAGAGGATTGATACAGAATCAGATGTTAGAAGCAAGACAAATAAGGGCGCACTCCATGAAATAGCAGGGCAATTCTCAGAGGGAAAGTGCTTGTGAATTGTTCAGACAACCCATTATCATCTGCTATAGATGCCCATGCCTTTTCTCAGATCCTCCATGAGGCGCATGCAAATCTCCCTCTATTGGACTCAGTTTTCTCTTCCAGCCCTTCTATCCATTACATTGCTCTTTGTTTCCTGTATTCCAGTTTCTCAGAGTTATCTGTTGTTCATAAACATAACATGAATTGCCACACCTTTGAGCTTACCATGCAGACTGGAATGGCCTTTTCAAATCTGCTAAAAGTTTCTTCAACTTCTAAAGCTTAGTCCAAATGTCATCTCTTTCGTGAAATAACCACTCATCCCTCCCTTCCTACACAGATGCCTCCTCACTCTATGCTTCCATAGCACAAGGTTAATAAACTATATTCTTTAGCACTCAGCATCTTATCAGTTCTATTATATTGACTATGAATATCTTTAATGTGAGCTTCCTAAGAGTGAGCATTATTTTTTTAAAAGTCCTATATTCTCAGCATATGGAAAGCACTTAATAACTAAAGGATAAATTGAATGGATTTTGGTCGAACAGGTATAAACCATGAATTCGTTTACCTGTGTTCTTTTAGACATGACTTTTTGGTCCCTCTATAATTGTATTTTGAGGTATGAAATCGATATTGCCTTCCTATACTTTTTGGGGGCACCAAAGTGCCCTATAATGTGTTCAAAATTCTATTCTCAACCAAGCCAGAACAGTTTAAAGCTGCTGTCCAGAGAGCTGTTGCTTTATTGCCCTTTGTTTTCCAGAGCAATTTTATCCTTATTGCACTGGGTTCCCAAAAGGGAGTGCATGGGGATTTCCTACAGTGTCCACTCAGAGGTCATGTATCCCTTAAGAACAATATAAAAAATATTGTTGGTCCGGAGAGTTTAGCAACTCTAACTTGAGAAAACAGAGTCATCTGTCATATGTAAAGCACAGTGTATAAAAGTATATACTTTAGAATCAGAGATACTAACTTGCTCTGGGACATTAGGGTAGTTACATACCTGTGCGAGCCTCAATTTACTTTCTTGTAAAATGAAAACAAAAATAGCTACTTTGCAAGGCAGTTGCAGAGATTAGAGATAATATCAATGTATATGATTGACATATAGTAAGTGGACATATAGTAATATTCGATGAATATTAGCTATTAATATACAATCCACCACTTCTTCTTCTCCTTTAGTACAACATAGTAGGCCCTTTCCATTTTTTTCCTCCAAGGTACACTTTACCACCAGGAACCTCTTTAAATCCTCCTTTTCACGTCACTCCAGAGGAACTCCACAGGAGAGTCTATGAATTCAAATATTCACTTGAGGACTCCATCAAGCAACTCTTACTTAAGATACCCCCAAATAGCCTCAATCTCCTGGTGAATGTCCTTAGAGATCATGTAATTTCCTCCTGAAACATACATCCATGAAACCCATCCATGGTGTTTTATGCTATACTTGAACACTTTTGTTAACAGGAAACTCATTTTCCTCTATGGTAGCCCATTCCATCTTTGGATATATATGACAGAAATTATTTCTTTAATAGAACTTAAACTTATTTTTCACTGGATTCTACCCACAGGCCTTAGCTTGGAGCTAGTTGCTTTTGAATTACAACAATCCAGTTTTGAATTTTTATTCTGCCACTTACTTGCTGTGTGAGATTAGGCCTGTTACATACTTGTTGATCTACAAAATGGGTTCAATTATGGACAACTCATAGATTTTGTGTTAGCAGTAAATGAGTTGGAGTATGTGGAGTTCTTAACATAAGGTAAATGTTAAATATTTAGTAACTATTATTAATATTATGCTAATTTAGCTGTGTCTTACATTACATTTATTATTTTTAGACTGACTTGCTCTCCATAATGGTTTCTAAGGCAGACAGGAAAAAAAGTTTCAAGTTCTCTGGTGCTAGATAGGAAGTAGTTGCATAAATACCAGAATCCTTTAGTTCAAGTCCCTCATACACATGAGAAAACTAAAGAGTCAAGTTACTTGGCTAAAGTTGCCATTTGACAAAGCAAGAGCTTCTGGCTTCTTGAAGCTCAGCTCCAACATTGTTTTTTGAAAAGTCCAACGGAGATTTACAATGAGAAGATGCAAATATGTGTTGTTCAAGACGCAATGTACATACTGTTGACCTTAAACAAACAGACGGCTAGTTATCTCTCTAGCAAAAATGGGTTTATTCCCCAGGCTGACCCAGTGGCGCAGCAGATAAGTTCACACATTCCACTTCGCGGCTCCTGGCTTCATCGGTTCAGATCCCGGGTGCAGACCTATGCACTGCTTGGCAAGCCATGCTGTTGTAGGCATCCCTCATATAAAGTAAAGAAAGATGGGCACAGATGTTAGCTCAGGGCCAGTCTTCCTCAGCAAAAAGAGGAGGATTGGTGGCAGATGTTATTTCAGGGCTAATCTTCCTCAAAAAAAAAAAAAAGAAATGAAAAAAAGAGTTTATTCCAGATCAACAAAGAATTGCAATTCTGGGTCTGCAACCATGGGAAACCACATGCAAGTCCCCATCAGCAAAAGGAGAAGAAACTCTTTTATAGAGAGAAAGAGGAAACTGGGAGAGCTATTGCAAACAAAAATTTCCGGGTGTAGTGGCTTTTTATTGGCTGAGTTGTGACAGTCTCTCATTGGCTGAGCTTCCTGCCAGTCAAGCAGTCTTTTTTCTTCCTGTTGGATTCTGCTATCAACATAGGGCATGAGAGCTCCCCTTTTTGGCCTCCCAATTCCAATTTATTGAAGTTTTTTGTTTAATTTTCACAATATATGTGTATGCATATATGTATGAATTGGTTCTTTTGTATCATGGGAAGCACTGTTTAGTGTCTGGTGCCAAGTCTGCCTTTTCTGTTCAATAATTCCCTCTACCCAACCCTGAGTCATAGATAAGTCATTTCATACACACAAACTTGTGTTGGCGGTGGGGCTACAAGGAGTTAAAGTTTAGGACAAGGAAGGGAGATAGATTTTTTCACACTGTCCTTCTCCTAAGTCCAGCATAGTAACAGCAATATTGCTGGGGAGGATGGTAGTTCTAGGCTTCCCAGTGGAGATAACCAGCAAAGCAAGCAAGCGGTTTTCTAAGGTGATTCCAAAAAAGTATTTTGGGAAAAAAACTGTGAAGCAGACAGGTGTGAGATAAATGTTCTCAAATTTACCAGAAGAAAGTAATTATCTAAATAGAGAGAGCTCCTGATGCTTGGTTTGCATAGGCAGAATGCTACATAAATGACCATACATTTCTCAGTCACAGCCATTGTCATGTTTTTGAACTTGCCCTTTTCTGGCTAGTTCCATGGAAAAATAATAATTGTAATCTAGTTAACAATGCTTCTAATAGAGCTTGTCTGCTCCATTTCTGACAGGGATGTGTGAACAAGGGATTTCATCACGTGCAGACACTAACATATAACGCAGATCCACAGAATTACAGAGCTTGGGTATCTTAGGTCCAGGACATTCATTTAAAGGTGAGGTCCCCAGAGGTGAAATGACTAAGATTACACACCTTGTTACCCTTCCATATCTAGGACTTTTTTTCTATCGAGAGTAGAAAAAGTCTTCCTTCATTAATTGATTGCTAATTAAAACCCATCAGAAAATAGAATCACGTATGTTGAGCTTCTCCTTAGAGACAAATGTAACGCAACTATTATTTGTTCCTTCTTGAATAAAGAATTTTAATGAGAAAAACATGCTTATTCTATGTGAATATATATATGAGTGTACAATCTCAACCATGATCATTTTTTTTAACCATATGAAAAAAATCCCATCTTAAAACCCTCACTAAGTTTTCCCTCTGATGATACAAGTCAGAGATGCATGGTAAACATATTGATAGAAAAAAAAATGATACAAGGTTACAGGGATAAGTATAGTGTCTTGTACTTGAATAAAAAAATAAGTTGTACTAAAAATGAACAGAGAACTATGTGATAGCATCTTATATACCAGATACTTAGAGTTTTAAGTAACAGTGCAATCAACAGGAGCTGAAAATATGTTGCCATCAGTTGGAGTAGATTTAAAGGAGAAGGAAAAGAATAAGAAGAGATAAGGAAACCAGGTACCATAATGAAAAAGAAAAGATTTTGGGAGTGTTTAGAGAGAACGTGATAATTACCTTTGTTTAAATGGCTGCCACGTGGTCTTTCCCTGCAAAATTATTATGTATGACTTACAAGATGAGAACTTTGGACAGGGACAGGTTACAACTCAGAGTAAGTAAAGTAATGTCTGAAAACAGATGCTAAATACCACTTGATAGGAATGCTGGAGAGAATTCACGCTTTGGATAAGTAACCAGAAGATTCCATGTAACCATGAGATTCAGTAATCTCACAAAAGCTATTTCCTAGGAGATCTCGCACTTCTCCTTTTTCCTTTATTTCTTCTTGTTCATAGCTAATTTCTTGAAAAGCTCCTCAAATGATTTACATCATGTCTTGAGAAATAACCCTTAAGACTGTTGTATGTCTGTAATAGTTACCTTAAACTTTGCAGAAGTCGGGTTCTGAAGATACAGACTGTGAACTGAGTGGATGGTGAGTGGATTTCGTAGGACGATGGTGAAGCAAGACATTTGCTTCTTGCTCTTACATTCTGGAATTTAAAAATATATATGTATTCACAGTGTATTTATTATTTTTTTAATTTTTTATTTAAAGATGAAAATTTTAAGACAAAGAGATTTTTTTACTGTAACTTCCTCCTACCAGACTGGGCAGAGAATGCTATTTCTTGGATTCAAACATTTCGCTTTTGACCTGTGACAAGCCTAGTAAAATAGTGCCAGCAACATCATCATTAACCATGTCTATGAATGCTTTAATCTTATAGCATTTCTACACAGGGAACCTCAATTAGCTATTTCCAGACATTATCTCTTAAAGGCAGTATTCAGGAAATTGGCCAGGTTTCTAAAGGTAGTGTAGGACCCATTTTATGTCTTAGTGTGAGATGACACATCTTTGACAGCAAAAATCAGCAAAGTATTTTTAAAAAACACTAACCCAATAGCAAAATGACCCGGAGTTGTTCTGGTGTGTTATAAGTGTCTTTCAATGGGTAATAACAGACAATTTTTAAATACAAAGGAAAGGTATGTCTGATGCAATAAACCTGATGAAATCAGAAAGAGAATCCAAGAGGATTCCACTATCGTTAGGCTTTTTAGGTGGTAAGAGCTGTGTAGGAATCCTTCTGTGAACCATAGAAATAATAAATGCTGAGCCCATTGGAACATAATCTCAACCAGCAAGAAGCCACTGCTTTCCAGATTTCCTCACAGAGCCCTGCTAATTCCATGCCAAAACTAGCAGTGGATTTCTTCCTTCTAATCTCTCCTAATGCCTTATTCAATTATTGTCACTGCTCTCTGACCATGCACTGTCCCTTCAGACTCTCATTTTCCAACTGAGTCAGTCAGAGGAGACTGAGTGTCCATCAGGACATAGTCTAAGACCACAAACCACCTTGGTCCACGTGAAAAGGGGGAAAAGAAAACGAAGAGAGCAAGGAGAGCCCTCAAAGTTTTACTGGAAACCTTCTCATCTGCTGGATTACTGGCTGGACACAAACAAGGGAAAGGGAAATGAGGGATCTGGAAGGTTGTTCTAGTTGATTGGTAAAGGGGAGCTGGTTGGGGGGAGGAGGAACCAAAAGAAGGGTGAACTGGGCATTTCAGTCCACTGCAGGATGACGTCGCCTCTGCCCTGGCTGTACATTATTCTATGGTGAGTAAGATTTTTTTCTTATTTTTCATTTTAGCTTTGAGGAAAGGGTAAGCACACCCCCACTGTGTGGCTTCTCTACCAAATCATGGAAGAAGGCTGGGTGGTGTGCCATGTATTCGTGGTTGAGGGTAAATTGAACAGTATATTTGATCCGAGGCCGGGAGTGAGGATCATTGACTGTCTCCCTACAGGGTAGAAAATGCCCTAGGGAAACTTGAAGATGAAGGAAACTTCTACTCCGAAAACATCAGTCGGATCCTGGACAACTTGCTTGAAGGCTATGACAATCGGCTGCGTCCAGGATTTGGAAGTGAGAGCAGCATCCTTACTAGACCAAACATCTGTTCGCTCCTTCCCCCTTACTGCCCTTCCAAGGCCCAGAGGCCTCAGAAGGATAGCAGAGTGGTAAGGTGCAGGGGTATCTGAGAGAGGCCACATGTGTGTTCCCACCCAGTCTCTGCCCCTCCCTCAATTAGTGACCTTCTGTGCAAGTTATTTGAACTCTCTAAGCCTCAGCTTCCTCACCTTTAGTACAAACGTTTGCCTCATAGAGTGTGTGTGTGTGAAATGAGTGATTCTCTATGTAAAACACTCTCTTAGCATCTGTCCCATTAAAGCTATTAATATATGTTAGTGTTATATTTTTTATTATAATAAACCTAGTTTTCTTCCATTCTTTAAATTCCTCAAATCAATCAGAATAAATTCAAAATAAGGCAACTGGTAGGAGTTTTCAGAGTTGAAAGACCCAAGGATGCCCACTGCTTTAGGGTGGGTTGCAGATTCTGCTCATGAGAAGGGACTTTGTGATAGAGTTAGTAAATTCAGTCCCCTTAACATCATTAGTGATAATTGCCCCCATTCCTCTGCGCTAATTTCAGATGCTGTCACTGAAGTCAAAACAGACATTTATGTGACCAGTTTTGGGCCGGTGTCAGATGTGGAGATGGTGAGTGAGCTCTGACTGAGGAGGGTAATTTTACTTAGCGGGGAGGTTGGGGGCTGGGGGGAGAAAGCCAAGTCCCAGAACTAACGTAATGGGCATTGTTACTTAGCTTGGCTCCAGGTCCATAACGCAATATGTGTGCTCATGCTGGGAGGGCATGGCCATTATAGCGGATTACTGGCTTCATCTCCTGCACATTTCACTAAAGGCTCTGCTTGAGCACTTTATTCTGAGAGACTTTCTAAGGTGATGTCCTCTCTTCTGTCCACATATCATGCTCTGATTCTTCCCCACAAAGAGAAGATTTTCTCCATCTTTATGGAGTCCTAGTAAATTTTTTGAGTAGAAAAAAGAAAAATGAACAAAGATGCTATGCCATGTAACAGTATATTGAGAATATCTGTGAAACTTAAAACATTGTTTTTTGTAATATATCATTCCCAGTGTATTTTATTAAAGCAGTAAAGGGAGTCACTTGGAAAGGCTAATGCTTTCCACCTTTTATGTTGAGAATGGACCAGCAGGTGTTCTGGGGACTCTGTTCCAGGTACAGATGGCTGTAGGATTTGTAAGAGAGTATTTATAGTAAGTGGCAATGAACACCTGAACTAGTCTTCTAGAACAAAAAGTATCATGGTATTCTTTCAAAGTTCTTGGGTAGCATTTCCCCCTAAAAGTAAAATACAAGTGCTAAAACTGAAATAAAGATAACTCTTTAAAGAGGCTCTTCATTAAATTTTATTAGGAAAATGTAATTCCAGATAAATAGTTATTGGAGACTTTTTCATCTTCTGCTTTTTGAGTTGATAAGAAAAGAAGAAAAGAAAGAAGGAAGAAGGGAAGAAAGGAAAAAAAGGAAGGAATGTAAGGAGGAGGGAGGAAGAGCAGAAAGAAAACAAGGAAGAGGGAGGGAGAGGGAGGAGGACTTTATTTAAGAGATAATGTCTTAAGACTTGAGAGAAAGGAGAGTCATCATTATCCAGAATCCTCAAGTTTTTACTATCATATTTTTCATTTGAGTACTGACTCACTCCAACTATAAATAACCGCAACCATATTCTACTGTATTATTGAAGTCTGGGATGCATGAAACTTTATTTTATTCTAGTGTCACCTTTTTAAGCATATTTATACAATAGAGGCTTGTTATAGACTGGATCATTATTGTATGGATATTTTGTGTGTCAAATTATATTTTTAAAGTATAATTGCCACTTCCGGTAATAGGTCTCAAAAAGGAATACATAAAGTAGGCAAAACAATTTTTGGCAAGATTTTGATATAATTACAAGTTGTTATTTGTCATTGACTTTTGCAATGGCCCTCATCATAACTCTTAAGGTTTTTTAAGTTATTCCATAAAAACCACAAATTAAAACATAATTTTGATTATGCATAGTTAAATGATGCTTTGAGTAATCATGGTAACATTTGCTTTTATGTTCTCTGAGAGCAATATGAAATAATTATGATGTGCAGCCAGAGGATGCTTATCAAGTAAAGTTTGTCCATCCTTGGAACTTTACTGAATGGTACCACGGTGCTCAGAGGTGCTTCGAAGGTGAACGAGATGCTAAGTGAAATGGTTAGACTAACTGATGGTAGGAAGGCCAGCACAAAACCTACACTGTAAATCTTTTTATGTTTTTATTCTAAATTAAGGAGGGGGAAGTTGATAGGTCTATAGATGGAGAGATGGATGACTGACAGAAAAAGTGGAGGAATGTTGAGGAGCGTCAGGCTGGAGAAGGGAAGTTTGCACAGCACAGCACTATCTTTTATATGAATATCATAAACTTTGTGTTTGAGAAAAATGACGATTTACTGAAATCATGGCTTTCTTGATGATCTATTATCATAAAAAGTAGCATCATTTCTGAAGTTTTAGAATTGGGTATATAAAGTTGTGAATAAACCATTCTTAACAAATCATCTCTCCATCCTGCGTAAATATCTTGTTTTCTCTTAGGAGTATACAATGGATGTTTTCTTCCGCCAGACTTGGACTGACGAGAGGTTGAAGTTTGGGGGACCAACTGAGATTCTGAGTTTGAATAACTTGATGGTCAGTAAAATCTGGACACCTGACACTTTTTTTAGGAATGGCAAAAAATCAATTGCTCACAATATGACAACTCCTAATAAACTCTTCAGAATAATGCAGAATGGAACCATTCTATACACCATGAGGTGAGGTTTCACCAATTCTACTTCTTCTGCCCAAATTATTTGTCCATCATACTAACTCAGATCCATTTGTGTCAATGTCCCTAGGCTTACTATCAATGCTGACTGTCCTATGAGACTGGTGAACTTTCCTATGGATGGACACGCTTGTCCACTCAAGTTTGGGAGTTGTAAGTTACAAAAAGCTTCTGAGAGCCAAATGATGAACTCAAATTATGCAATTATTTGGTTTAGTCAGAGACTGGAAAGCAAAAGAGAGATATTACTTCTCAGTGTGATTACAGGAGCAAACTTACTTCATTGTGTCTGTCAATCTCATACATAGTTAGAAATTTTAGTCACCCAGATTAAAGAAAACATTAAAGAACATTTGTTTGAAATATTTGTTTTGAAAGAAAAGAGAAATACAACTAGTCAGATTCACAATACTATGTTTAATTTGTTTAAAAAATTCAGATGCTTACCCCAAAAGTGAAATCATTTATACATGGAAAAAAGGACCACTTTACTCAGTTGAAGTCCCAGAAGAATCTTCAAGCCTCCTCCAGTATGATCTGATTGGACAAACAGTATCTAGTGAGACAATTAAATCTAACACAGGTAAGAATTTGACGAATGCACTACATCCATCCGGCAAGGTGACTCCAGCGCACATTTTCAAAATATGTATTTCTTTTTTCTCGGCGTTAGCCATCCTCAGCTAAGCTTGCTGTTTTGAAGTGATGAGTATCCTTCTTTAAAATTGATTTTGCGACGGTGTGCATACATAGATTTGTGTAATCTCGGAATAGGTAGCTGTGTGTGTGTGTGATACAAAGAACCCCACCGAAAACTGAGTTGATGTATCTATCATCTGCTATCAAGTAGCTTTGTCATATATTGAAAGATGCCTTTGCTTGTTTTCTTCTGGCCCATGTTAACTTAAAGATCTCCAAGATTTATTTCTGGCTACATTCTTTTTGCACGCTGTCAACAGCAATAATATGATATACGTGTCTTCCAACAGGTGAATACGTAATAATGACAGTTTATTTCCACTTGCAAAGGAAGATGGGCTACTTCATGATACAAATATATACTCCTTGCATTATGACGGTCATTCTTTCCCAGGTGTCTTTCTGGATTAATAAGGAGTCTGTCCCAGCCAGGACTGTCTTTGGTATGCTTTACTCTTTGAACTCTACTTCCACTCATCCTCCAGCTATCATTGCTTGTGTATTTTAGTGGAATATTCACACCAGTGTACTTTTCCATCCACAAGGGAAATAGACTCCTATCTCATTCAGACACATGGATCGTGTAAAATGACTGTCATCTTATTGTAAGTTGTATAGTGAATCAACAAGAAAATAGTCTCAGCAAGAATTCTGGCTGGTTTCCTGTGACTTTTATGTGCTCTATTTAGGAGAGTGTTTTTTTTTTTTTTTTTAAATCTCCGTTTGCTTTTTCATAACTAAGGAAAAGCAGAAAAGTAAAAACTGACAAGTAAATCTATGAAAACAAATGCTATTGAACCCCTAATAGACAAATTATATTTTGCTTTTATTAGATTGAACCATAAAAATAATTACCATTTTTCTAGGTCTAAAACTAGTTAAATATCACCAGCTTCCCACAGTTGAACCCAAATACTTAGTTCCATTTTTGATGTATAGAATCCAACCAGTTTTGATGGGACAGAATGAAATAAGAAAAAGAACTGTAACAGAAAACATCGTCAGTAACAAAATCTAATTTTTTGTGAGTTTTCATGATTGTAAATTTAATAGTTCATAGGGAAGAACTGAATTGAATTGAACTCTCAGATGAATTTTGACTTTTTAATTTGCTATGTTCAAATAGATCTCTTTTTGCAAATTATAAAAGAATATGTATATAATGTTGTTGGCCATCTTCAGATTATGTAAATTCCCCAAGTCATAATTCAAGACACTGCTGGCAGATGAGAGATGAAATTGTTTTCTCATGAGTAAATATTTTACCTTAAAACCAAGGTAGACATAAAAAAAAAGTGGAACCTAATTTTATGTTTATTATTCATCTGGTATAGACAACTATGATGAATTTTGTTTTATTACTTGTTATAATAATTTGCTATGTTTTCTCAAGAAGTAAACAACTAGAATTATTCCTGACAAATTTTACAATAGTTAAACTAATTCAATACAAAAAATATTTTTTGAGCAACTACAATGTACACATCACTATACTAGGTATTGAAGGATACAAAATTGATAATACCCATGATACTAATTGAGAATGATTATGAAAACAAATAATAAAAATTACACTTGCAGAGTGTTTAATCCTCTCCACAACATGTTCTCATTTGATCTTGTTGTTGGATCCCAAACGCTAATACTGCATTTCTCATTCTTTCTCGTTTTAGGGATCACCACTGTTTTAACCATGACCACTTTAAGCATCAGTGCCCGGCACTCATTGCCAAAAGTGTCGTATGCGACTGCCATGGATTGGTTCATAGCTGTTTGCTTTGCTTTTGTCTTCTCTGCTCTTATTGAGTTTGCAGCTGTCAACTACTTTACGAATCTTCAGACACAGAAGGCCAAAAGGAAGGCACAGATTGCAGCCTCACCCCCAGTGACAATCTCAAAAGCAACTGAACCCTTGGAAGCTGAGATTGTCTTGGTAATTGTTTACTTTTTTAATGTTACCAACCGTATAGGAAAAGGCAACTCAAACAGTGATCACAAACGACTAAATAGTCCAAATGTAATATTAGTTTGAGCACAAGTTACACAACCTCTGGTTTCAAGGCCAGCTTCTTTTCCAACTTCACAGAAAAAAGTCAAGCAAAAATCCTTCATTTATCTTTAAACTTTTGGCATTCTTCTTTCATCATTTTCACTAGTGCTGGCAGATTCCAACCTCTCAGAGTAGACTAGAAAATTCTTCTTAGCCTTCAGATGTTTCTTTTGAAGAGGTTCACTTCCACCAACTAGGGAGAATAAGGTAAAAAAAAAAGTTTCTAATGAAGCTTCAGAGTCTGAAAGAAAGAAACAGGAGTCCTATGGAATAGACAATTTTTGTTAGAAACTTGCTTGCTACTTTATTTCATGAGGGCAAGATGTGACTATTAGATTCTATAAATGCTGAGTCATAACCCAAGTTTTTGATTCATATGAAAACACTCATATTCACATTCATATATTAAATACATGCATATTCATGTCTTTTCATTCAAAGACTTATAATCAGTGAGAAATATCTGTAAAATTAAGTTTAGATTTGCTGTGTCTAAGCTCTGGTCCCCAAAGGCTTTTTGAATAAGAAACAAATCATAGCATTAAAAATTCACGGGTCATAAACATGCCACCAAAATTTCAATTTCACATATGAGGAAATTCTCATAACAATTAAGCCACACACAATTTTTTTTAATGGATTAGAGAACTGATTGACAAGTATAATGTTTATTGTAATCTAAACCCAAACAGGAGCTCTTAGAAAAGAGGAAAATTTTGCTCTGTAGAATCAAGTAATACACTTTGAATTGAAAATTTCTTTATAATTGATCAATTCTTGTGAACATTTCCAAATCACAGAACCACATGCAGCCCAAGTAATTCATGGTTAAATTTGATGATAAAAATTATCAAGTTGTGGGGCTGGCCCGGTGGCGCAGAGGTTAAGTTCGCAAGTTCCGCTTCCTGGCAGCCCGAGGTTTGCCAGTTTGGATCCCGGCTGCGGACATGGCACCGCTTGGCACGCCATTCTGTGGTAGGCATCCCACATATAAAGTAGAGGATGATGGGCACGGATGTTAGCTCAGGGCCAGTCTTCCTCAGCAAAAAGAGGAGGATTAGCAGCCATTAGATCAGGGCTAATCTTCCTCAAAAACAAAAACAAAAAACACAGAAATTATAAAGCTATATGTATTTTACTCCTCAAAAACTTGGGCATTTATTGGCTAAAATGATGATAATTTTTTATGGAAATTTTTCTCTTTGATAAACTAAGAAACTTTGAGAATTTTCATTTTTTCCAAGGATTAAAATAAGGCCATTACCATGATAAGTAGAAATATATAATTTAAAGATTTTTTTCTTGAATTAGCGCTCATTAAAAAACAAAGTTTGCCATACATTGATCCAGTCTAATTACCCCCTTTTACAAAACCGGAAACAGAATCTCGGAGAGGGAGAGTATTAGTCACTAGTTGGTAGAAAAACCAGGAATTTATTCTAGAACTTATGATTTTCACAACTTTACAGAGGATGAGGCTCTCCCCTTCTCAACGATTCCTCAAAGACTGAAATAGAAAAGAGTGCATATCATTGGGTAAACATTTCAGAATGTAGATGAGGTCATTCTCAAAATTCTTGCCTGGACTTAATGATGTTTTCTTTACATATATGTGTTTTGAAAGGTCACAAAAATATAAATTTTGTAACAAACATATGCTGATCTGAAGACTCAGTCCAAAACACTTGAAAATAATTCTTTTTTCCAGAAAAGATAAATTCCAAATATTTTTGAGAAAGTTTCTGTTTACAAAAATAAGTTATAAGGTATCTGCATTTGTATAGGCATGTAAGTGACATATTGTCCAAAGGTCATATATTATCTTAACATATATCTATAAAGAAATAAGAAATAATATTTATCAGAATTAAGTTTAACAGTTTCTTATTTGAGAAATACAGTAAAAATGAACAGAGAAATTCATGAGAAACAGGGTAAAACAATAACTCCAACGATTTTGAATATGCTCATTGATCTGATGTTGAGGTAAAAAGAAAGACCAACTTCCATGCTTCAGCTCTTTTGAAACATATATTGCTGAGACGAATATGATTTCAAATCCTTAGAGGAAGCATAGAGTTATCATTCCCTTTGTCTGTTATTTTAAAGGTATAATTTATTAATAAAATGGAATTTAAGATCTCAGATCTTCATATAAACTACCTTCTGCAATTCTAAAATAGTAACATATAATGAGCAGATCCTTTGGGAAGCTGTATAAAAAAATTGCATTTAAATCATCTCCAAGTACTTTTATTCTTGCAAGTTAACTTTTTTTCTTATGAAAAATTTTATTTCTAAACCTGGCGCTATTTAAAATATTTTAAGGCAGTGAAAAGGAGAATTTCGTTTCTGAAAGGCTAGGTCAGAAGTGTAAAAATAAAAACAAAAATAACCAAACCAAACAATACATACCTTGTAGGTATCAAAAAATAAATATAGATGATTACATAGAACATTCACATTTTATTTATTCATGTCAAAACTTCGCAATTTACCTACATAATGTAGAGGAACAAACAAATTGCACATTTGCAATTTATACAACACAACGGTATATTATGATTGCAAGGTCATTTTTTCTTTCAAATACCATGACATTTAAAAATGCCTATTCAATTGTAATCAAAATAACATTATTTCAGTAGGATGGACATTGAAATAGCAAACCACTGTGGTGAAGTTGAAATGAAATTAAGTGCTTGGATATTTCATGTGGTTCTATGTTGTATATTTTAATGTGCTCCTTGCTTTTCACAGGAAACTACATAGAATGAATGTGGGGAAAGTTTATCACTTTGATTTGACCTTGAAATTTAATATAATAATGATAAAGAAATTCAGGCATTTTAAATCTAGAACTCAAACCCAAAGAGACGCTAAAACTGAATCCTTAGACCTGCTCTATAGACTAATTATCTTTCTGATTTTAAGGCATTTGGAACTGGAGACTATTTTTCTTTAGGTTTTGAGAATTTGCCCGCAGCTTCTTTCCTGCTTATATGATATCTTTCCTTATTGTTTCTACCTGGCATGCTATCTTGGCATTAGAGAGTTACTTTTGTGTGGATGTTTCAGAATTTATTATATGTCTGGGGTTTACTTATTCTGCATGTGAGATCAAGTTTGAACCTTGATCTCTTTAGGGATGTTTTGCTAGTTTCCTTGTTACTTTAAAGGTCTGAGCCCTTCTCACTAAGGTTCCTAAGAGTGAATCCCCTCCACCCAGCAACACATCTAGTGTGGCTTCTCTTTTTCACAGGAGGTGTGATGTTCTTGGTAAATTATCTACAAATGAAATTGACCAAAATTTCATTAGTCTGGACAGTAACTAGATTTATACTGATTATATTGTTTATTCATTTGTTTTTTTTTCTTTTCACCTGGCACCCATTTATTGAGTACTCATGTATTCATTGAATTATTCATATAGTAAGTATTTGTTAAATGCTTTTATAAACCCTTTGTAGAATGCAGAGGATCCATTAGTGAGTGACATCACTAGGGCCTCTTCCCTCATGGAGCTTCTTGTCGAGCAGGAAGAGAGACAAAACAATGAGCCATGACAGTACATCGTGATGAAGGCTGTGGTTAGAGATGTATAGTAATCTGAAGAGAAACCATGCCACCATACCTATCTCAGTCTGGAGGAAGTGATGCCTAAACTGAGAGCAGAAAGATGAGCCTGCCCTCGCTCTAAGCACTAAATCTGTTGCTAGAAAGTTGGGCGTAGAGAGGGAAATAAGGCAAACATCTTTTGTGTACTCCTTTTTGTGTATTGCTGGGTCATTACCATGTTGCCCTCCACCTATGTAGCGAGATATGAAGCATAGAATACTGAAAGATTTACCTCTCTGTTCCACATGTTGACAAGATTTCTTTGAGTACTCTCATTACTCCATAGAATTAAGGGTTAGATTATGACTGTCAGAGACCCTGAGCACCAGAAAGATCATGGTGCCCTTTCCCCATGGTTGTGCCATGGTATGACTTATAGACAGGTGGGGTGCATTAGATGAGGGGAGTAGGTGATTAGCTCTTTCCCTTACCTTCTATCAAATCCCCATCCAATATTTCTTTCTGCGCCCTCCAAACATTCCAATATGGTTTCTACACATGCCGCTAGCACCAGTGACCCACTAGAATGCTGCCAATAAGCTACTTCTCTGTGGAAATTCTAGAATCATCTCTGCTGCCAATTCTATCAGCTGTAACGTAAACACAGGAAAATTTGACGGAGTTCTCATTTTCTCCATAATGATTAATATGATAGTTTTAAAAAATGTCAAATACTAAATGTTTTCAAAAGTATTTTCTCTTATTTTTGGTGCCCCTGTTTGCTGGTTTTAAAACAGATGCATTGTTTGTCACTTGAGTTATGCAGCCCTGGTTAGAATATCTCTCTTGGGAGGTAAACTCTTGCCCCCTCCCCTTTAATATATTAGACTCACCGAATGTTGTATCAAAATTGCTCTAAGTAATTCCCAAATGCCTTATCCCTACATCACATTATTGATTGTCATGAAGTCCAGTTTGACTCAAAGTACCTTTGCAATATGGCATTACTTAAAACAAAGCAGTGCTCTAAAAATACCCAAAGCAAGATGGCACTCAGCAGCAGGGGAGCCCTGGAAAAATTCAAAACCACAGGTGTTCCACTCAAAACAGTGACAGCCCCAAGCTGAGCCCTCATCTGGACTCTGACAAAAGCCTATTTTACCATCAGCTGAAGCTGCTGGGCTTACAATGGAGCAGGCGGGATCAGATGCAAACCTGTAGCTTGGCTGGCTTGCAAAATTGGCTTTCTTTTCATTTCAGAAATTCAATGCGATTCTTTTAAGTTGGTGTCTGGTCTCCTGTACTGCAAATTGCTAATTATCCAGGGGCTGATTATCCAGCGTGTGGGTTAGCCAGGCCTCTTGTCTTTCCTTGAGCATATCATATGTGCTGCTTGCAGGAAATCCCCCCAGTCACCACTGGGCAGTGGGACAGTTGTAACTGTAAATCAGTGGTTCCCAATAGTGGCTGAGTTTCTCCCCGGGGGACATTTGGCAAGCTCTTGAGATATTTTGGGTCGTCACAACTCCAGGGAAGGGGTGCTACAGGCATCTTATAGGTAGAGGCAAGGGATGCTGCCCAACATCCCACAATGCACAGGACTGTCCCCCCACAGCAAAGAATAATTTTACCCCAAATGTCAATAGTTCTGCAGTTGAGAAACTGCGACCTAAACCCTAAAGTTGGGAAGAAAACATAGTAATTGTTAAAAGTGTGATTTTTGGCATCTGAGAGGAATTGAATTCAAATGCTGCCACTTGTTACTCATGTGAGCTTTCTGCTTGAACCTTCATTTGCTCAACTCTAAAATGAAAACAATATTATTACATTATAGATTCTCTCTTGGAATAAGCAAAATAATGCATGCAAAGTGCTTTGTAGTGCTTATCAATAGAAAGCATTTAGAAATGGTCCCTATAACATAATGTAATATAAAACAATATACTAAAATATAGTGTAACATAATCATAAAATGTTTTCCCCCTTCTCTTTACCTGACTACTCTAAGAAATCTTGGAAAACATTTAGATTTTCATTCATTTGTTGATTCAGCATATGTTTATTAAGCATATACCATGTTCTATGCATATACTATGCATAGAAGCATATACTATGCATAGAAGCATATACTATGTTCTATGCTCTGGCTAGGCACGGTGGAGCACTTCTACATGAGAATAATGCGCTCTCTACCTTAAGGAGATTTCATGTCAGGAAAGGAGATAAGGAAGAATAGAAATGATATTTACAAAGAAGAATGCGATAACAGTTAAAAGAGTTGTAACAGCTAAGTAGGCAGAAAAGTTTATAAAAGTATACACAATCTTACATTTTCTTTCTCAAATTCTTAAAGAAAAAAAGCTTACGGAAGAAGTAATAATTGTCCCTAACTATAAAGACTGGAACTTGAAGCTTAAGGAGAGTCAACATCTATGGCATGTCTAAGTCATACAGCAGGTAGATAGTTTATACAGAACTGCAATCTAGGGCTTTCTGACTCTCCTGTCCTCTTAACTCTTAAGCAACCGTCCATTGAGATTGTTTGGGGAAATAGATGAGGATTAAGGGAATCCTACTGTAGGGGACTTTTAATTCCAGGCCAATGCCATTGCGCTTAAATTTTTCATGGTGTTTGGTCTTGAATGATGCTACTTAACTCTGGACAAGGGTTATTTGACGGTCCTCATTCAGTCATTTGTGAGACTGTGACAGTGCCAAGAAATTGACAAATAACTTTTTTCCCCCATATCTCTAAAAGAGAGGGGGAGATAAAATAATGACTTACATTTTTATGGTGGGTTATGTTTTACCACCACTTTTTTATCTCAATGAACTTTTTCATGTCTGCACTCTTTCACTCTAAAAAAGAAAGAAACACAGGTTTCACACAGGCAATGCACGCTATTAAAGTTAAGATGAGTTTAGAAAGTAAATATGCTCTAAAGACTTGCCTTCTTTCTACATCATCATGATCTTTAGACATTTTACTAGAGTGAAATATTTTAATGTTTCACAAATCTAGGAGGAATATAACTCTTTTTGGAGAATGAAACAGTGGCACATTTTGCTCTTTCAGGTGGAGAATATTTTAATAGCGTATTTAATGGATGAAAATTCAAATTAGCATCTGAGAAACATGATAGAAAGCTCTTGGAAGATGTTTCTATGTTTATTCTAGAAAGTGTCACTTATTTCCTGTCCAAGGTCAGCAGACTAAGCCCTCTACTATGGTCAGTTCTCTTCTACCTCCAAGACTTATGATTTATTTAATTCTGTCCACAGTGCCCAGCACAAAACTGGGCCGATAGATAACAAATAAAGATACTTTTTGCTTGAAAGTTGCCATGGTCATGTCAAATCAGATTTAATTACACAGATTCATTTTTGCTTTTGCTGAAGAAACAGATTTTCCCATTGCCCCTAAAAGCATACTGGGCTTGAACTCTCAATAATGATTATAACTATTTAAATACTCAGTAACTTTCATGACATCTCAAACAGCAAAATTCAGGAGGGGAATGTGGAGAGAAGTTCGTGGGGTGGTTGTTTCCCACAGTCCAAATGTCACTACATCGGCGGGTCACTCTGGTCCTGTGGCTCAACCAGCACAGGGGAGGCGGCTGCCTCATCCTGTTACCCCAGGGTTGCTGGCTAAAGCCACAGGAATCTGCCCATGTGAGTAGCATACCCTGCCAGGCAGCAAAGTGGTAATTTTGCTGCCAGGGAGGAAACAAGGTGGTTTTACAAGAGCAGGGATAATGTACAGCAAGTGTTTGAAGGCAGAGTCCCAGTAAGGACACCCTGGCCACAAGGAGAGTGACTATTATAGGATGTAGACAAGAAAAGAGAAGAATCAGACCAAGGCCCTCTAGTCTCCAACAGTATGAAAAGAATCGAAAGCAAACAGAATTAGAGGCTCTGAATCAGAAAATGTTGCGATGAAACAAGCACTGTAATTGAGCAGTGTGTTTATTACAAGCTGTGCCACTATGGGCGAAGCAGTTCCGTTATCTGGACCTTAGCCTTCTTACCTATCAATTAGTGTGCTAAATATGCCTTTCAAGACTAAAATTGGTTGTCTTATGATTTCAGTGGAACAGAAAATCTAATGAGAGAAAAGAACATATAACATTTCTGACGTTAGTAAATGAATCATTTTTTGGTGACTTAAGATCAGTGGAGATCAAAGGAGATCAATGGAGAAGTTCTGAATGGGCAGCAGAAAGCTCTCAACAGAGAACTTCTGGGCTGAGAGGCAGTTGTATTTCAAGGGATGAATAGAATTCCTGCTCAATTTAAGGATATTTTTACTTTGTCACTGGCTTTTGACACACACGAGCACCTTCATATTTTTCTGTTGTTATCTCAGCTGGTTCAAATTTATGAATGTGCGAAGATGAGGATGTAGGCTGGGAATGTGTCAAGAAGAATGCTGTTATTTCCTTGTAATAACTAATTGTTCGCATCTTCCAAATTGAAATCCCATCTCATTGCCTGCACTCATTGCCCTGTAGGCTTATGCATAACCAGGGGGTGGATAAGCCTTTGTGACCTTGCTCATCTCTTCCTAATGGTACAATGTTCAACACAGGTTCTGGGATGTAGAACATGGTTGACATCAATTGCTGATGTATTAAATTATACTGGATAGAAGAAAATGAATTTTTTTAAAATTGTTTTACCACTTTCTTGGAAATGTAGCACCCTCAAATACTGTTAATAATTTTCTGATATTTTGTCTTCCATACTAAGTGGTCAATAAATATTTGTCAATGATGAAAAGATGAATGACTAAATAAGTGATCCCTATTCTTTTACCCAGCTGAATATTTATGTCTTTTCCCCCACAGCATCCTGATTCCAGGTATCATCTGAAGAAAAGAATCACCTCTCTGACTTTGCCAATAGTTCCAGCCTCTGAGACCAACAAAGTCCTCACTAGAGCTCCCATCTTACAATCCACACCTGTCACACCCCCACCGCTTTCTCCAGCCTTCGGAGGCACCAGTAAAATAGACCAGTATTCTCGGATTCTCTTCCCGGTTGCATTTGCAGGATTCAACCTTGTGTACTGGGTAGTGTATCTTTCCAAAGACACGATGGAAGTGAGCAGCAGTGTGGAATAGACTGCATCCAGGACAACCTGTATTCTAAAGTTCCAGTTTTCTCAATTTTTTTTAAATAGCATTGAGACTTGTGTAGATGCTTTTCTGAACAGGAAATAAAAATTGAAAATCTCTAACACATAGCTTTGAGTAAGCACGTATGGGCCAAAAGCCAATAATGTTACTCCTCAAAATTGAGTTGAAGGTTGCTAAAAAAATATGACTTTTCTGTACCATAGAGAAAAATTTTATAGGAGAATCAGATGGATTCAAGATGAATTTGCCAATCTCTGCCCTTCATTGTTGAATATTTTAATTGTCACTGTGAATAGCATTTACCACAAAACAAATATAATAAGAAATGCTGGCACTTCCACAGGTTGCCTTAAAATATGTTTATTTTGGCTTAGTTTTCAAGTGAGAAAAATAGAAATCGTCTAAATATTTATCAGTAGGTTAATACCAGCATGTTGGAGGCCTTTATGCTAGTAAAATGGCTTTCAGCGGCATTGTAAAGCCTGCATTGAGCTTAGCCATTTGTTTTTAGCCTTGCTGTGCTATTTTACCTCAATAAAATGGGGTGTATACATGTGAAGTATACATAGATCATAAATTACATATGCATATGTACATAGCTTCACTTGGACTGCAATACAGTGTTGTTCTATCTTAAGCTCTCCTTTTAAAATAATACTGTCATTATAATTCCATGAAGTTGTAGAAAAAAATTGATGATTATAAGGAATTTTTGTATATCATGACTGTGGTTATATCTTGTATTTTCCACCTTTCTAAGTATACTACTAAATAAAACGGCAATAAACATGGTTTTCTGCATCAGTTTAATAAATCTAAAGAGAAGGATTTCCTTAAACATGCAGAAATGAAGTGGTTACTTCTGCCCAGTGTTAGTGTCCCTGATGATTCTGAGAGGTAGGAAATATGCGACAGACAGGCTCAGTCAGCTCGCTCCGTGGAAAGACTTGAGTTCATATTCAAACAGTCAGTTCTTCCTCTCCTTCCTGCTCACTCAATACACTCTCAGTTATGAGACGAGTAAGTTCAGAGGTCCTAATGTTTAACATGGTGACTATAGGTAATAACACTGTATTGTATAGTTGAAATTTAATGAGTGTAGAACTTAAATGTTCTCACACATACACACTAAAAGGTGAATATGTGAGGTGATGGATGTTTAATTAACTCGATGGGGGGGAATCATTTCGCAATGTATATATATATATATATATATATCAAATTATCACACTGTACACTTTAAGTATGTTACAATTTTGTCAATTTTACCTCAATAAATCTTAAACAAAATGAATGAAACTGTTCTTCTTCCTTTCTACTATTCCAACTCTTCCTGACGCCAACTCTCACCATGTTCCTCCCACATAGAATTGTTCTAGGGAGACAAGAACCAGGAGTAGGAGAGAGGCTGGGGAAGATTCCCAAGGAGCTTGGGCCTAGACTTTAAGAGGGGACCGGTGCCTGGGGTCTGATGAGGCTAGTCCTGGGAATGCAGAAAGAAGCCACAGGCAGACCTTGGTGTTGCTGCCCGCGTGGAGGGCCGTTATCAGGACAGTCCCCATGCAAGAACAGCCTTAGGACAGAATGAGGAAGGCCCTTTCCCTTCTTCCTTCTCATCTCCCTACACTGCCTCCTAGTCTCAGAACTGTGTAGGAAGCATCTTAAAAGAAGTGAAAACTGTACAGTTTAGCATGGGTGTTATACAATTTAGAGGGTGGATTTGCAACTAAGAGACAGTAGCTTAAACATGAACACAGACTGGAGCTTAAACTCTTCTAGTGTCCAATTTCAGCTCTTTAAAATGCTTCCTGAATGGTTGAATTTTGGGAGCCATAAAGAGCTGGTGAGGAAGACATGCAGGAGTGGGGAGACTTGTCAAAAAGCACTCACTGTAAAAACTCATTTCCATATGTTTTCATCAAATGAATTTACATGTGTAAATTGCCTAGAACAGTGTTAGGCATATATAAGGCACCATAATAAGTGATTGTTTATAGTAGTAGTGGTGGTATCATCATCATATCATCTTATTATCCGCTAGTATTAAGCATTGACATAACAATTGATAAAATTAAGGTTAAAAGCATTCTATGTCTGGTCTGTGAAATGTATAATCATAAACTTGCTTATAACAAATATTAGCTGGTATAAAATAAAATGTGTACTATCACACCAAAAACAAAAGAAAACCACAAGTCACTGTTGAAAATTTTGAGTGATGTGTGGTGCTGATAACCAAAAGGGTACATTTCCAAAAAGCTTCCCACAAAGTTTGGCTATCTGATCATGTTTTATGGTTTAACAATGTCCTTAGCCTGTGATTTTGGCAGTCTAATGCTTTCTGTCCCAGAAAAATCAATGGCAATTATTGTCTTACATCCTCCAGAACCTGAGCTACGTTCATCTTTCTGACTGCATGTGCTAGTGAGCAGGTGGGTGAATATTGGAGGGAAAACTAGAGATTCACACTATAGCAATATAATGTCTATTTGAATGGGAATTTTTCCAGACTAGGTGCCTTATGCACAGAGTTAGAAGGATAATATGCACACAGACTTTTCCTACATTTCTAAAATTAATTTGCTTCTTTCTCAACCATTACTAAATGAATTGAAAGACTGCCTTTTTTGTTGAACTAAGTAGTTTATTTTTATAAAATCTTTTAAGGAAGGTATTGTTAAGATCTTTTCCCCACATTTTGCAGATACGAGAAGAGCTCATATAACTGGCTCACTGTCAGTGAAGAAAAGCAGAGTGAGAATTTGAATCCAGGTCTGTCTTCTGTCTGAATCAAGATGCTGTGTTGCTTCTCTCTGCTAGCCTATATATTATGAGCTATTTTTAATTTCTTTATTTTATGAAAAAGGGCTTAGAATGCTGGGAAGCATTATGCCAGTATAAGGCATTTGTGTACGTCACTAAGTTTATAGCGGTGGCCTCTTAACAACTAGTTCTCCTCAGTGAATCATACACTCTCCCCGTGTAGGAGTCTATCCCAGATATTGAAAAGCAATATTTAGGATAGAATAGATGAGGGTGGAGTGCTTTTGCCATTGCCACACAGATAATTCAAGTGAGCCAATTATCCAGGATGTGCATTATTTATACCCTTCCGTCTTTCTCGTAATTGTCCAACGGCTGGCTCTTTTCTCAGTGTTATTAGCAAAAACGTATTTAGATCAGGCCATTATGAAATTCATTAGCAGGTCATCTGAAAGTCACTTGGAGGAAGAGAGAAACAACACATGTATTCAATTGTCTATGAATTTGGTATCATCATTTTCACTTCCATGATCCAAGGTACTCATTTGTAAAATAAGGATACCAAAATTCCTTCACTGCAACTTGAGGACTGAAATTTAAATGTAGAGATCCCTCTACAGTTCCTGGTACATATTCAGAGATCAATAAACCGTAGCATATTGTGTATAGCAATTTTAGTCAAGGTTGCAGCTCTTTAAACCAAAATATACATAGAATAATTAATGTCCAAAAAAGTATGGCTCATTCTTCATATATTATGCAAATAATAAACTCATATCAAGCATGGCCATCAGGTTTAAAAGAAGGCCCATACAGGTAGGACTATACAGAACACACACAAATTTAGCAAGTATGGTGACCATGAATTATATATGTCAAAGTCTCTATTACACATAGATTGGTTTCTAATTCAATATACATTGCATATATAGTTTTCTGTATTGCCTTTTTCTAAATTTATTTTCCATTATTAATCTGATATATAACTTCATTCATTCATATTGAGCACTTATCATGTGCCAGAGCTGTGCTGAAATTTAAAAAAGAAAGTAGTATATATCCTATGCCCTCAAGGAACTCAGTCTAGTGAAAAGAGAGAAACATCGACAGATAATTAGAATCTAAGGAGAGAAGTGCTAATAGAGATATTTATAACACAATATGGCAGGAATGAAGAAGACACGGGTAAGTGAGTGCCATGCTCTGCTAGGGGCATTAAGTAACACAGGAAGAGAAGAATGATCTTTGCCAAATTGGCTCACTCCCCAAACTTGTTCATTTTGTTTCTCAGTGGCAACTGCTGCAATGGAAGCTGAGAGATATGGAAACAAAATAGAAACATACATAGGTCAACGCCTATGCATTCTTTATCCATGGCCTAGTCTAGGAGAGGAGGAAGGGGAGAGCATTAGAAAACTGAATTGAAGAGATTTCTTCCCAATAGACCAAAAGGAAAAATTCACCTAGTGGCTTTTCGGACAAAGAAGCACATCATTTCATCTGTTTTGTCACCCTCTCTTCCTTCTTCTTTAATTTTCAGTATTTTCACTATGAATACATTCCCTTACTTAACATGAACAGTTCAATGAATTAGAAATTGATGCCCTAGTTACAAAACTGCAAAAACATAAGGTCTAGGTTTTGGCCAAGCCTGCAGGCTGTTTAGGAGTAGTCAGTAGTCAAATTCAGGTGTTTGTCTCCAAACACTTCTCTCTCTCTCTTTTTTATTTTGCTGGGAAAGATTGGCCATGAGCTAATATCTGTTACCAATCTTCCCCTCCTTTTGTTTTCCCTCCCTGCAGCTCCAGTATATAGTTGGATATTCTAGGTATAAGTCCTTCTAGTTCCTCTATGTGAGTCACTGCCACAACTTGGGAACTGACAGACTATTAGTGTGGTTTTGTGCCTGGGAACCAGGCCCGGGCCACCGCTGAAGTGGAGTGGGCCAAACTTTAACCGCTGGGCCATCAGGGCTGACTCTCTAAACACTTTCTCTTAAATCACTCTCCAACACAGCTTCAGCACATTGAAAAATGAGAGAACAGGAGCACATTATCACTAGGATCACGTCCAATTCTATAAATACCAAATGCTTCTAAAGAAAGTTCCTAATTTTATTTCTACCTTATCTATAATTCACTTTTTCAATGATAAACAAGATAAAGAAGTGAGACCTAGTTAGATGTATGCTTTGTGCATAAATTGTGCATACACACAAATCTAACTTTGTACACACATTTGTACAAATTTGAGAAAGTTTTTGAACATTGAGGTTTGAAACAGTTAGCCCGTGGTGTCCACTGGCATTTTGCCTTTCAAAGGGTACAGACTGATATCAGATATAATGACAATAATATTATTTTGAATTTGTATAATGCATCTAAGAAGTTTAAATTTTTACAGAGCAATAAATTATCTGCCTTTTGCAGGGAGGGACAAAAAAGTTCAGCAACTTAGGCCAGAACACAGTAAATTAATGGAAGAGCTGATAAGTTCATGAAGGCTGGTGAATTCAATTTAGTTATTAAATTCTTCCTTGGAAAATCAGGAAGAACTTGGAATTTACCAACGTGGGATACTTTTCTTGAACCGTCATCAAAATCATGAAATAAATCTATAAGATAAACTATTTTTGACCACATGAAAAGAACATATGTGATATTATTGGAATAGTTCATCATACCCCAGGTAAAGAGATAATTAGTGTTAAAAATAAAGCTGAGGGAGGTACTTCTTAAAGTAAAAATGAGCATCTTTATTCATCTATTAATACTAGCTACTTAACTCCCTCAAGGGGTTATATGCTGATTAATTGGAACACGACTAGAGAGTAGTTTGTGGGGGGAAAAAAAGCGCCTGAGTACTCAAAATTATTAGCATGATTTCACCACAATTATCTCCATTTTTTACCCTTTCTTGACTTCAATTCCAACTTTACTGGTTCTTTGAGCAAAACAGAAAAACCGCTCAATACTACAGGCACACTCTCTTTTAAGAGGTTATAGAAAGGATAACAAGAGGCAAACTTGAGTGAATACGTCCTGCAATTTTGCTCCTCGGAACAACCCTGTAAGGAATCAAATTTCCAGTTTGGCAGCTGCGTCTCAAAGGATTCAGCAAAATTTTAGACACGTGTTGTGAAATGATAGAGCAGGAGGGAATCAGAGAGCAATTAGGCCAACATCTTTTCTTTACAAGAAAAACTGAAAGCCAGAAGAGTAGAATGATTTGCCCCACATAACACTATTGCTTCGTGTACTCTGGAGTTGAGTTCTTTCACTTTCTAGTTTATTGTTCAATGTCTCTCTCCACAGGCTGCGGGCATTTGGAGTTCAGGCTCTCATAGAATCATCAGGACGCATCTTCCTTTCGGTATGTAAGACTGACGCCTTCTGGAACAGACAATGTTTCTGACAGCGAAAACAAATACCATTTAGATTAGTAGTAAGATATGAGCAGCAACTCGCCAACTTGAATGCTTATCTACAGCGCGAAGGTTGCTCAGCTGATAACTCCTGACCAGAAGTCCATAATTAGAATTACAAGTGGTTGCCAATCAGGAATCCACCCACAGTAATGTAGAAACCACTCTGCGCTCTGGTAGGAAAGCAGAGAATATACTTACTTACTAAACGTCATCAGGTTATAACCAGCTACAGTTAACTAGCTGCTTTGAGCTCAACAAATCAGTGATATTGATTATTTCTTCATTAAATGATGTAAGGAACTAAAGTCTACATTTTATATTTACTATGATGCCACCTCTAGAATATAAATGTTTGAACTGCTTTTAGGAGTGTCAACCCATGAATTAAAATGTTACTCTGTTCGTTAAGTGGAACAATTATTTCTTCTTTTGTTTTAGCATAAATTCTAGACTCCTGTGAAACACTGTAATTGTGCCTGCCTGATTTCCTTTTTAAATCAGTCATGTATTTATCTATGAGGTCACTTACTCAGAAGGTAAGCCTAGAAAGGTAAGATGATTTAAAAGGAACTAGTTCTAACATTTTAAACTAATGAATAGAGAAAATATACCTAAATAATGCTGTACAGAACATTTCTTTCAAGTAGTCATGTCTCTAAGCCCATATTTACCTAATTCAACTTATTTTCCTCCATAGAAAAGAGATGAATTATAAAACAATTTTTCCTACAAGTTTTGTTAAAAGTTTCTTTTTAGTTTATTTTATTCTTCCTTCTTTTTTAAATCACTGCAATCCTCAGTTTATTTGGAAGGAGTTTTGGAATGTAACGTGAATAATTTGTAATAGTGGATTGTTTATTTATTTATTTATTACAACAGATCCACAATATATCCTTCAGTTTATTGGTGTCTGTGTGTATGTCTATGTTTGCATGTCTGTGTGTGTACTCTAGTTTTATTTAAAAATTTTTTGCAGCTTTATTGAGGTATAATTATACACAAAAAGCTACGTGTATTTAATATATACAATTTGATTAATTTGGACATATACATATATCAATGTTGATGGTACCACAGCAATTAAAGTTATAAACATATCTATCGCCTCCAAAAGTTTTCTCAAGTCCCTTTTCTTTTCTTTCTTTCTTTTTTTTGTTGTGGTAAGAACACTTACCACGAGACCTACCCTCTTGACAGTATTCATGTGCACAATAGTACTGTACTGTTAATTATCTGCATTATGTTGGATGGCGGATCTCTAGAACTTATTCATCTTTTATAACTCTAACTTTATGCCCATTGAGCAACTCCCTATTTCCACCTCCTCCCAGCCCCCTGGCAACCACTATTCGATTTTCTGCTTCTACAGGTCTATTTCAAATATCTCACAGAGTGGAACAGGGCAGTTATCTGTCCTTCTGTGACTGACTTATCTTACTTAGCACAATGTCTTCCAAGTCCGTCCACGTTGTTGCAGATGGTAGGATTTCTTTCATTTTTTTAAGGCTGAGCAATATTACACTGTGTGTACATACCGCATTTTCTTTATTCACTAGTCTGTCAATGCACATTTAGGTTGCAAAGTTGAAGTATACAAAATCAACATACATCAATCGCATTTCTATATACTAACAATGAAATATCTGAAAAAGCAATTGAGAAAGTAATCTCAGTTACAATAGCTGCAAAAAGAATAAAATGCTTAGGAATAAACTTACCAAAGAAGGTGAAAGACCTATACACTGAAAACTGCAATACATTGATGAAAGAAATTTAAAAAGACACAAATAAATGGGAAGACAACTGTGTTCATGGACTGGAAGATTTAATATTGTTAAATGTCCTTGTTTGAAACAAATTTAGAGGTCTTCTTTTGATATAAATCTCAAAGTGCATGAACCGGTTGTTACTAACCTGTAAGAGAAATGATAAATTTTCCTAAGTTTAATCATAAAAGCAAAATAACATAGATCTCTATTTGTGGGTTTATTCATTTTATAAAACTTTGCTTGCCCTCATAATTTTGTTGATAATATTTTATTGCAGTTCTTATATTTTATGAATTTCAAAGAAATCTATTTTCTGAGTTGATCCTCTTGGAATCTCAGTGAAATCCACATGGGCAGGTACTATTATTCTCATTTTGTGGATAAGAAAATAGAGGGCACAGGCAGTCAAGTTATTTTCTGAAGTTTCCATGGCAAGTCAGTTGCTTTCCTTTGTATAGAACCGAACTCTGTGAGTCTCAGAGTTTAATTTTATAGCATTCTATTTTATGACATTATAATTGATGCCAAACCTGGACAAAAGTCACATAAAAACCAAATACATAAAATAGGATAATATAGTTCAGACAAACTATAATAGCTTAAAGCAGTATTTCACAGCTCTTTATTTTAGGCATACGTGTTGAAGGGGCATTGTTTTTTAAGGTCAAGTTGAAGGTCTAGTCTGGAAATTCGTCCTGTCTGAATAGAAAGAAAATTTTTACTCTTATATCTCTATTTTACTGACAACAACATGAAGCATACTGGAAAGGCAAAGACTTCAGAAATTTCACTTTATACAAGTATTTTTCTTAGCTTCCAAATACTGCAAAATTGTTCAAAGTCTCTTTGAAGAAGGAAAAGGGAACATATATTATTTCCCCATTTCTTTCCATTTTTAAAACTCTTTTGGAGTATTTCTTCAAAGCTAAATTTATAATGCAGGTAGTGTCTCTATGTCTTCTGTAAACCTTAAGAGAGGAAACAATTTTATCCCAAACTCCATTTATGGCGCTATGATGCCGATTTAAAGTTGTTCAAAGCGTTTTTTCATGTGTTTCTAGACACACAGTAGAAAATTGGGGAGGGAAAAAACCCTCTAAAATAGTTTATACTGATTTTGATTTATTTATGTATTTTTGAGATTGTATGCTGTGAGGGTGGAGAAAAACTTAAAATTGCAGCAAATGCTGAGAGGAATGCTGGAGCAGTTTAGTAGAGTTGAAAACAAGGGAATTTGAGAAAAAATCTGTTATGTTATTTATAGATATAATGTTCCAGTCTTCCTCTTCTATTTATCTCGCGGACACATTTGAAAATTCTTATTTTCTTTTCCTGGGAGGCATTATGTCTATATGGCTTGTATGTACAAGGGCTTGAAAGAACTATTCTCATCGTATAGCATTGCTAACACTGCTCATTCAACTCCTATCTGCTCTTTCAAAATAATGACTTAAATTAATCCACTCTTTAGTCTTCTGGACAATGCAGTTTCTGTGGTGAATTTTTCATAGTGGTCCAGCATTTTTCCTAAAAGAGATGAAGGAAAAAACCCTTTTCACATTTCGTATTTGAATTGATCTTAATAATTGAGTGAACATTTTATTGACCAACATTTCCAAGTAAATGCAAAAGAGTAGTGAAAAAGGAACACAGAATTTCTATGACTTCATATCTGTTAAAGGCAGCTTAATCGTTAGCATTCAGGTAATGGCATTCGATAAATATAACATACGAGCACACTTTTCGTGACAGCTTGCAAAACAAATCAAAATGAAAGCTTTATAATCACCAAGATGTTAGGAAATAGCTAGATTTCATTTATATCTGAAATGGGCATTTTACCTTCATCATGTTTCTAGCAGTTTCTTTTTTCTTTTTATTATTATTACCAAAGTAAAGAGTGCTGCATATAATATGTACATATATATACACGAATATATCAGGTCTATCTATCTATCTATCTATCTATATTCTAAGTACTCTGATGGTTCAATAATTCTGGTTTTGAATCCATCTTGAGAAATAATTTTATTTTAACTTGGCTTCTGGGCATTTCCTGAGTGAATGTGATCAATACAGGAATATTTGAACAACAAACAAATTACAGTGTCTCTTCCTACCAGAAAATATCTCCACATGGAGACAAAGTGAATATTTAATTTCCTTCTTTAGAGGGATAAAAAAAATTGCAATTCAGGGCACAAAGTTGTTGTTTTTTCCTGTGGATAAACTTATTTTTCTTGATCTGGATAAATATGACTATAGCCATAATTATCAAGAAACACCTTTCTCAACAAGAGATTAATTTATATGGAAAAGGAAAAAAACACAAGATTAGAGCGATCAGTGCCAGTACTGCAGGCATCTTCAAAAGTTCTATTTGGCAATACTTGCAGATGTTTGCTCTATGCACCCCCCCATATGTAATGACTGAAGTTAAAAAGATCTGAAACTCATTAATGCCTTTATCTTAATAATGTAATTAAATATAGAAAGATTTAACTTTCCATTTTTACTTGTGTATATAACCCACTATTGCAAGCCCTGAAACCATTGCTTGTCATTTTGCTATATTTCTAGTAAGACATCGCACCTCTCCAAAGACTCCAAAGACTCTTTTCTTAGAGGGCATCATAATATAGGCAGAAGTAAATTATAGAGAGCTATTACTTTTAATGACCAACATTTATTTTGCCCTAAAAGAGACTACAGATATCTTTGCTATTATTCATTTGAGGAGTAGCTATTCTTTTTTGTTTTGCTCCTTCTCCCCAAAGCCCCCCAGTACATGGTTGTATATTCTAGCTGTAGGTCCTTCTGGTTCTACTTTGTGGGACACTACCTCAGCATGGATTGGTGAGCAGTGCTAGGTCTGCACCCAGGATCCGAACCAGAAAGGCCCTGGGCCACCAAAGAGGAGTGCACAAACTTAACCTCTTGGCCACAGGGCTGGCCCAAGAGTAGCAATTCTTAAAACAATGCCTTTGTCACTGTACAGCTACTTCAGTTTTATTTTTAATTTTCATGTGATATAAAATTCTACACATTTAACATTTCTGAAATTAGGACTTATGCAATAGAGGAACATAGTATATGGGATTCGCTTCCAAAGCCAGTATGTAAGGTAAGAATTATATGCAATCAAAAATAGGCTTTAATTCTTTAAATTGCCCATGGAAAATAAAATATACAATATGTCCCATTAGGTTCAGTACATACTAAAAGGGTTGTATGGTGACAATTATGTACAGGTCTTCCTTGACTTACGATGGAACTACATCCTGATAAACTCACCGTAAGTTGAAAATATCTTAAATCAAAAATGCGTTTAATGCAACCTAACCTATTGAACATCATGGCTTAGCCTAGCCTACCTTAAACATACTCAGAACACTTACCATTAGCCTACAGTGGGGAGAAATCATCTAACACAAAGCCTATTTTAAATAAAGTGTGAATAGCTCATGTAATTTATTGAATACTGTACTGACAGTGAAAAACAGAATGGTTGGATGGGTACAGAATGGTAGTACATATATTAGTTGTTTACCCTCTTGATTACATGGCTGACTGGGAGCTGTGACCTGCTGCCATTGCCCAGCATCTTGAGAATATTGTACTGCATATGGCTAGCCCAGGAAAAGATCAAAATTCAACATTTGAACTAGGTTTCTACTGAATGCATATCATTTTCACACCAACGTAAAGTTGAAAAACTGTTAAGTCAAACCATTCTAAGTCAGGGACTGTCTGTATTTGAAAATAGTAGAATCCCATTTCACAAGATAAATGCACTCTAAGTGTTTAGGAATAAATAATAAAATTGGAAATTCACTTCTGTCATTTCATGATCACTCCAGTCCATATGCCTGTGGTGAGAAATGGTCAATGGAATCATCTACTCTTTTTAAATTGTTCTCTATTTCTCTCTTTCTCTCCCTCGTCCTCTCTCTGTCTCTCTCTTATACTTTCCCACCTTCTCTTCCCTCTCCTTCTCCCTCTTTTCTCTCTTCCTTCCCTCCTTCTCCTTTCTTCCCTCAGCTGAAAAAAACAGAGTTGGATTCGTGTGGCTAAAATATGATCATTGGAAAACCCTGAAGTAGAATGATAAGGAATTAAGACAGTAAAACATTTTCAGCACAGCCATCTGCATTGAATCTCTAGCTTACAATCTTCAGTAGGAATACTTTGAGCTATGAGTGATTAAGTATTTATTACGTTTCTACCAGGTGCATAACAACATTCTGGAAACGGGACACTAGAAGAGGAATAAAAGTTGGGGGTGTATTATTTAGGCAATTACTCAACTTTGGTCAATCACTAGATGAAATGAAGAAATCACAGAACTTGTCAAAAGACATAATTGAGGCAGCAAATCTAATGGAATAATCAGAGGGGTGGGGGAACGTGTTGTAATTATTAACATGTTCAGGATCTTGAGATCCTTAGTACCTAATTCTCAAACATTTTGTGCTTGTGGATGGCATACTTTTAAATGGCAGATTTTAGAGGCACACACATGAAGGTATTGCTATGGACTGAATTGTGTCTCCTCAAATTCATATGTTGAAACTCTTAACTTCCAATGTGACTGTATTTGGAGATGGGGCCTTTAGGAGATAATTCAGGTTAAATAAGGTCATAAGGTGGGGGCCCTATTCATTAGAATTAGTGGCTTTATAAGACAAGGCAGAGATCTCTTGCTCTGTGCACTGCACACCCCTAGGAAAGACCATGTGAGGACACAGCCAGAAGGCAGCCATCTGCAAGCCAGAAAGAGAGCTCTCGTTAGAAACCAATCTTGCTTGACATTGATTTGGGACTTCTAGCCTCTGGAACTGTAAGAAAATAAATTTCTCTTGTTTAAGCCACCCAGTCTACGGTATTTTATTATGGCAGCCCTAGCTAGCTGACTAATACAGGTGTATTAGTGAGTGTTCTCCGGAAAAGCCGAACCAATAGGCTATATAGAGATATATACGACAGGAAATTTATTATAGGAATCAGTTCACATGATTACAAAGGCTAAGAAGTCCCACAGTCTGCCATCTGTAAAGCTGATGGTATAATTCAGTCTGAGTCCAAAGGCCTGAGAACCAGGGGAGGTAATGATGTAAGTCCCAGTCTGAGAATTGGGGCAGTGGGGGTGGGGGTGGTATCAGGGCTAAAAGTATAAGTCCTGGTTTGAGTCAGAAGGCCCAAGAACCAGGAGTACTGATGTCCAAGGGCAGGAGGATATGGATGTCCCAGCTCAAGAAAAGAGAGCAAATTCACCTTTCCTCCACATTTTTGTTCTATTCAGGCCCCCAGTGGATTGGATGATGGCCACTTGCACTGGTGAGGGTGATCTTCTTTACTCAGTCTACTGATTCAAATGCTAATCTATTCTGGAAAACCCCTCACAAACACACCTAGAAATAATGTTTTACCGGCTATCTGGGCATTGCTTAGCCTAGTCATGATGACACAAAATTAACCATGACAACAGGGATTAATAGAATCAAAAAGACATTAACATGTCATCAAGATTCATTACACAGCCATCATTGTTGTACAACATGTCATGGATAGGATAAATAAATCTATTCATTACTATTGGTCACTTCTCAGATCTTTATCAATAGACAGAATTGTTTTCTTCCATGATGCCATATTCCTATACACTCAGGAGGCAAATTCTTGAACATCCCATTTCACATTCAACCTTGTCTTTAGCATCAACTTCAGATAAGAACTCTAACTTTTGACTTTTACCAAGATTTAACCTTCTTTATCCTGCACTATAATCATGTTTACCACTTGAATCAAAAATTTAAGTTACACATTGATCAAAATATAGTGGTACCCTATGGTAGATTCACAGCACACAGATTGAGAAGAGCTGAAGGACAATTTCTGCAAAGAAAATTATTATTTATCCTAATTTCAAGACATTTAAAATGTAACAAGCACTGTCATCATTGAGGCTGAGAACTTATTCTGAGGCTTTTGAGAGATTGACTGGGTTGATAGGAGAGTAATGTAATAATTTTGTACTGGTACTGAGGATTGATATGGCTTCTGCCCTTCGAAAGATGCCAAGAAAAATGTGGTGGGTGGTAAGGTGGAGATAAGAAATCTGGAATACTCAAAATAAAGGAGATAAAGTTATATATTCTGAAAAAAATTATTATGTTAACACTAGTAATAATTATTGTTAACAAATATATGCATTTGGTTATGTGTGAGGCACTTCACACAGAATATCTCATTACTTTTCCAATCAATCTTTTGCAGAATATATTATCACTATCCTTACTTTACAGAAAAACAGACATAATGTTCAGAGAGATTCAATAATCTGTCCAAGGGTTCACATCTAATGTGCAGGGTCACAGAACTGAAGCCAAGTCTGAATGAGCTGAAGTCCAAAGCCTGTGCATATCACCATCTTGTAGCTTGTAAGAATCTTAAAGAGCTGATGCCTGAATCTCATCTATTCATCTTTGTTCAGCAATTCTTTTGTCATTTCTTGAAGATGGACAGCTCTGCAACATAGGACTATCAATTCTTCCTTTGATATCTTGTCTAATAGTTGAATTTATTGAATTGAAATTTGTCTCCCTATTGGCTGTATGCATTGATCACAGATTTTTCTTTGTTCATATATACACAGTATTTTTACATGAGAGAGTTTGTACATCTCTTCTTTGTATTCATTCGTTGAGCATTCAGGAAGTGCTCAAGGAGAGCAAGGCCCTGAAGGAGATGAGGATATGGCCCATGCTGCTGTCTGAAGGAAGTGGTTTCTAAGGTGGGGGAATAGTACAAGCCTTTTGAGGAAGAGACAGACAAGGAATAGCAAGGGCCTCAATATGGTTGGGGCTCAGCAAATATGGGGACAATTGGAGGAGATGGGAAAGTAACTAGAGCCTGGTAATGAAGGGACTTGAGGTCTTTTTAGAGCAGAGTTTCTCAAATTCAACACCTATTTTTGGGCTGGATGACTCTTTCTTGGGAGGGGGGTGGCTATCCTGTAGTCTGTAGGATGTTTAGCACCAACCTGACCTCTACCCACCAGATTCCAGTAGCACACTCATCCCCTCATTATGGCAGCCAAAAATATCTCCCGACTGCTAAATATCCTTAGAGAGGTAAAATCCACTCCTCCCCGATTGGTAACAACCACTGTTTTAGAAGCTTCAACTTTCTCTGAATAAGATGGGAAGCCATTGGATGTAAGCAGAAGAATAAAATCACCTCACATTTTGAAAGCATTACTCTTCTTTAAGCTTTCTTTTCTTAAGCTAAACAACACCCACTTCCTTTCATCACCCTTGAGTAAAGTACCTTTGACCGCTCTCACTATGTCACCTACTCTGTTTTGTACTCTTCATCTAAAAGTGTGGGCTCAGATTCTGGGTCAAGATGGCAATGTAAAAAGATGTTGAGCTCAACTTCTCCCATGAACAAATTGAATCTACAATTATATTTGGAACAACTTCCTGAAAAAACCTGAAAGTGGAGGAACAATTCCTAAGCATCAGGTAAACAAGAGAAAACTTACACGGAAGCACATGAGAGAGGCTGGGACACAATTTCTCCATAAACCCCACCCCTGGCAGTGCCCCATAGTCGGAGCTAACTCAAAACCCAGAGCTTCTCCCTGAGGGAGAAGGGTTTGAACCCTACATTGGGACCCCACCACTTTTAAGACCTGCACCAGAGAGACCAACATCCAGCTTTGAAAGCCCGTAGCTCTTGTGTCCACAACACCCACAAGGCTACAGGGATCTGAGAAAAGAACTTGGTTGCTCAACTCACCTGCTCAGGGCCCAAAGCTGAAGTGGCTGATGGAGAGGTGCCCAGACTTTGTGTGGGAGAGGTTCATTTGATTGTCTTAAAGCATGGGCCTGAGGGGCAGGCATCTGATTGGCACACAATGGGGATTCTGCTGGGGTACTCTCTCAGGATGGGCATTTTGCACTCTCCAACTGTCTTGCTCCAGCTGGCAAATGCCATCTTTTTATTTAACTGTGGGCTCAGAACTGAAAATAATTGGCCAAACAAGTTTTAATACAATATAAAGGTGCACTGGCCCATCTCTTATCATATTAATTAAGCTTAAGATGACATGTTGGTCATAAAACATGGTTGACTTATATTGTTCTTATTGTCAACCAACCCCTCAAACATTTTTACAAACTGTATATATACTTTTATTGTCACATTAACTGTTTGCCCCAGCTAGATGGAGTATTTGGCTGCAGTGGGGAGGTATGGTGAGAAGGAAAAAGTATTTTTCCTCTACATACAAAATTCCCTTCCAAGAGAAAGGGTTATATTGAATTTTATATTTGTAGTTCCCTGAGAATAGCACATTAAAGTAGTAGCCAGATGGGGGCTGGCCCGCTGGCTCAGCAGTTAAGTTTGCACGTTCCTCTTCCGCAGCCCAGGTTCCCCGGTTCAGATCCCGGGTGTAGACATAGCACCACGCAGCACGCCATGCTGTGGTAGGTGCCCCACATATAAAGTGGAGGAAGATGGGCGTGGATGTTAGCTCAGGGCCAGCCTTCCTCAGCAAAAAGAGGAGGGTTAGCAGCAGATGTTAGCTCAGGGCCAGCCTTCCTCAGCAAAAAGAGGAGGATTAGCAGCAGATGTTAGCTCAGGGCTAATCTTCCTCAAAAAGAAAATTAAAATAAAAAAAAATAAAGTAGTAGCCGGTGGATTATCCATAATAAAGAGATGCCTTTTTAATAGCTTGCCTATATAACAGCCTGATGTATCCATCAGTCAACAAGCATGAATCGAACATCTACTGTATACAAAGTACTACACAAGATACAATGATCAATAATATTTGTTGCTTTGCTCTTAAACATAGAGCAAGATCTCTATTATGTAAAAGGTGCTTTCTATTTTTCTTATCAGCAGCATTTTTTCTGTAATTTAAATTATGAACTCTACTGAATCCATGCCATTGCTATAGTCACAAGTATCCATAATGACTAAAATGTTATTTTCCTCGTTACATGCACCTTTCTAATGAGCATGCGTAAGTTTGGGTGAGTGTGAATGATATTTAGAGCAAGTGCTGGAGTTGAAACACAGTCCAGCCATACAGCTATTTTTTACTGTTATAAAATACCAGTGACCGTTCCATTCCTGAACTTGAGATACATAACACTTATTGTGCTGCACTATGTATTGTGGTGATTTATCTGTGAAATCTTTAACATAGGAAATTATGTGCAGGATAAAACTTATAAATTTAACAAATCTACTTAGTTTGTCAGAGGTCAAACTTTATCAGAAGTGTAGTTATAAACTTCTGCACTGGTCACAAAACCCCAATGCCATTATCTATAAACGATCGTGTTTGCTCATCTCAGTGGGATAAATAGGACCACATTTTGACTCTCCTTAGGTTGTTTACACAGATTAGAAAAGAAAACTTTGTAGTGTGTCATAAGAATCTAAAAGAATTAAGAATGAATGGGCAAGGGTTATCAAGTGCTTAGCACAATTTTATTTCCTTTCCTTTAAAATATGTAATACAGACTATCAATAAAACATTCAAATATTTATGAAACAAGACACAAATTACTGTAATTTGCCACATAGATTTCTGCAAGGAGAGTGTAAAGATCAGTCCTTTATGGGTTAAGCCATCCTGTTCCATGGACTTCTGATTAAACTTCTAACATGTGATGGCTATCTCATGATTTTTTTCTTCATATTCATAAAGGATAACTTGGTTGGAAGAATGTGGGAAAATTATTCCTACTACTATAAAAAAAATCCATGGCAATTCATGCTCTGAGATCAATATTATTATGAATAATTATTGCACAAATAACATCTTTGTAGAAAAAAATCAATCCTTTACCTACAAACAAGGATAATTCCTTCCCAACTCAAAAATGCATTAACGTATATAGAGTAAGAAGAAGCATGATCTTTATTCTGAGAATATAATAGAGGCCTATATATATATCTCTCAAGATTGAAATTTGGTAGAAAATAAAGATTTTCTTAGACGCCATTCAAGAAATCACGATAACTAATGATTTTCATGAACTCCAATTTAAGGGATTTAAGATTGCTATGTCTTGAATCTTTATGGAACAAAAAGTTATAGAACTAAATTCAGAGTATAAATCAATAGAAAGAGCAAGGAAACATTTATAGAAATAAAACAGTAGTAAGATGAACATTTCTTCAGTCCATGATATTTCAAATTGACAAAAAATAAATAAGAAAAAAGAATAATAAGCCAATTTGGGTAAACATAATGGATAGGTATGAGAATAGAGAATACGCTTTATTTTCAAGAAACGATGGGCCATTTTCAAAAGTTGACCACATATTAAGTCTTAAAATAAACTTCCATAGATGCTAGAAAGTAGACGTTTCATAGAAATTGTTCAATGTCCAAAGTGCAATCTAGTCAATAATTGATTGAAAAGCAGAAAAATTATATCTGAGTAGAGAAAGAAAACTCCTCCCTACTTAGCTACTCTTAGGCTAGAGAGCAAATTTAAAATATAACTCTAGATTATCTATAAAGTAAATATAATAAAAACGCTATCTAAATCAGTATACCATTGTGAAAACATCAGGGGCATTGCTATCAAGATAAAAAGAAAATAAAGGACCCGCTGTCAACACTATTGCACAATATTGTCTTGGAAGCAACAGTGAATGCAAGCAAGTAAAAGAAAGATATTAAGTCTAAACAATAAAGCACAAAAATAGATAATATGGTTGTATGAATATAAAATTCAAAAGAACTATCTTAGAAGATGTTAAAACCATACAGCTACTAGAAGCTAACTTAGAAGAAAATAATCTTAGACGATCTAGGGTTTGTCGATGATTCTTTTGATGCAACACCAAAGACACTATTGTGAAAGCCAGAATTGATAAGCTGGACTTCATTAAAATGAAAAATTTCTGCTCTGTGAAGGCATTGTCAAGGGAAAAAAAGACAAGCCATAGACTGGAGAAAAAATTTACGAAAGATGTGTCTGATAAAAGACCGTTATCCAAAATATACAAAGACCTCTCAAAATTCAAAAATAAGAAAACCTGATTAAAAAATGGGCAAAGACCGGAGCAGATGCCTCACCAAAGAAGATATAGAGATGGCAAATAAGCATATGAAAAGATGATCCATATCATCTGTCATCAAGGAAATGCACATTAAAACAAAAATAAGATACCACTACACACCTATTAGAATGACCAAAATCCAGAAGACTGGCAACACCAAATGCTAGCGAGGATGTGGAAAACGGGAAGTCTCATTCGTTGCTGGTGGGAATGCAAAATGGTATAGCCACTTTGGAAGATAATTTGGCAGTCTTTTACAAAACTAAACATACTCTTACCACATGATCCAGCAATAGCACCTCTTGGTATTTACCCAAAGTAGCTGATAACTTACATCCACACAAAAATCTGCACACGGATGTTTATAGTAGCTTTATTCATTAATTTCCAAAACTTGGAAGCAACCAAGATGTCCTTCAGTAATGAATGGATATATAAACTTTCGCACATCCAGACAATGGAATATTACTCAGTACTAAAAGGAAATGGGCTATCAAGCCACAAAACAACATGGAGGAACCTTAAATGCTCATGACTAAGTAAAAGAAGCCAACCTGAAAAGGCAGCATCCTGTATTATTCCAACTACATGACATTCTGGAGAAGGCAAAACTATGGAGACAGTAAAAAGTTCAGTGGTTGCCAGGGGTTAGGGTGGAGGGAGGGATAAATAGGTGAAGTACAGAGGGTTTTTAGGGCAGACTGATGACTTCTCTTTGAATCCTCACATGGTGCAAAGAAAGCTAGCTAGCTCCCTGACCTCTTCCTATAAGGGCACTAATCCTGTTCATGAGGGCTCCACTCTCAAGATCTAATTACTTCCCAAAAGTCACATTTCCAAATACCATCACATCGGGATTAGGGTTTCAACACATGATTTTGTGGGGACAAAAATATGCAGTCCATGGCAAACTCTTTCGAGTAAATACTAAAGAGCATGATCGCTGCATTTTTTGGTAAGAGTGTGTTCAGTTTTGTAACAAACCACCAATGAACAAGAGTTCCTTTTGCTCCGCATTCTCACCAACATCTGGGATGTTCTCTGTGTTCTGGATTTTGGCCATTGTAATAGGTGTGTTAGTGACATCTCATTTTTGTTTTAGTTTGCATTTTCCTAATGACATATGACTTGAAGCATCTATGCTTAAATTAAGCATCTTTACATCTTCTTTGGAGAGGAGTCTGTTCAGGTTTTGTGCCCTATTTCTTGTTGGGTTGTGTCTTCTTACTGTTGGGTTTAATGATTTTTTTCAAAGATGAGAGTAATAACAGCTTTTTGTATGCTGATGGAGATGATCCGACTAGAGGGTGAAAAATCATGTAGGAGAGTGAGGAGAATTGCTAGAGCTCAGGTCTCAAATCACCGAATTTTCATTTCTGAAAACTAAATGGTGTCTTTTAAATACGTGTGTATGTGCGTATGCATATGTGTATGTATATATACGTATATACTGAAACTATGTGTACATACTGAAATACAACTATGAAAAACTAGAAATGTCAGGTAAATCATAACGTTGTTAGATAGAGAAACATTGTACTAGAATATTTTATTTCTCTAAAATTTGCAAATTTTATGTTTTCATGTTTTAAAACTACAACTTTGGCTAATGTCTTCATTTTATAAGTATAATCTTAGGAATAGATTCTCTCTCCCTTACATTCCCTTACCCTACCACCCCTCTGACCTAACATGTAAGAAATACAAGCCTATATGTTAGATCAGAGGGAATGCAGTGAAAGGGAATTTATTATTTAAAATATAGAGTTCTTTATATATTGGGCTAAATTATTGAATTAAATTACTTATAAATAAACGTAATTTATTTATATTTATATAAATATAAATAAAACATATAAAAATTTATAAATTATTGTTGTAAATGAACTAATCAACTTATTGGGAAACAGGGTTTTTTTCATCCTTGTCTTTTCTTTCAGTCCTCTTAATTTTCCTATGCTTTCACATTCTTCTTTTTTCATGTCTGTTAGTCATTTAGATTGTTTTTCATGTCTTTTATGACACTAGGTTTTGGTTATAAAAGAATAGGGTTGAGCATTCCTGGATATTTTGGCTTAGTGAAATTACTCAAAGGTGTTACCATCTTTGAAAAATGTATTAAAATTTCCTGTAAAAGTGTTTAATCATGAAAAATATCTTCTCCTCGCCAAATTTGTAATTTAAATAATGCATTTTCTTAGACTAATTATCCTGACAATTCTGTTCTGACACAGAAATAAGAAGTAAAAGATCCTTGACTTTCAAGTAATTTCTGAATAAATCAGAGAATTCTTTTGAAATACATACCCTTTTAGTTAACTTCTACTGACATGACCCCTGCTTTTAAGTTGCTTGGTCTTGTAGAAAGACAATAAATAAATAAACAAACAAATAAAAATGAATAAATATCTTAATAATGTAACGTAATAAATATCTTAAAATATAAGAGGAAATGAGATCCAAACTATAAAGGGATAATGACAATTTCTATCTGTTATGAGAGAACAGTCTCTCACTTAGTGCTGTTCTTAGGATCATGTGAGGTAATGCATGAAAATTGCTTAATAAAGTACCTGTTGCTAGGTCAGTGTTCACTAAATGGTAGTGCTAGGAATTGTTGTTTCATTGGGTCTTTGGTTTGGGTTCTCCAGAAGCAGATTGTAAGACAAGGATCTGAGTGTAAATAGTTTATTTGGTAGGTGATCCAAGAGCACTTCCATTATCAAGCTGGTTATCACTGTAAGCTTACTCCTGTGAGGGAGCTCTGGGAGATGGTGCACATTACAAGATCACACCTCAGAGTTATCCCCCAGCCCCCTCCAAGGGGCGAGGAAACTAAGGGTATTTAGCCAACGTACAGGCTGCCATTGGTAGAAGATGATTCCCAGGGCGTTAACTTTCTTATACTCCTGGCTTATACTAAGCATGGGTTTATTGTACCTGTATCCTCCCCGCAAAAGTCCTCAGCTGGAGAATTACTCATGGTCACATTAAGAAGTCTTTTGTGATTCAGGTGAATGCCAAGAACCCACAGTGTCTGGTACATTCTACAATGGTAATTGTTATTACTGAAATCATGTAGCGGGAAAAACAAGAGTCAACCAATTTAGTCTATGAGAGAAAAGACTTTCCAAAAAAAAGTAATCAATGTGTAATATTTGAAAGATGAACTTCTGGAAGTTAGGAGTTTGCCAGATAAAGTGGGAACATCACGCAGAAAGGTCTTAAGGCTTTGGAGAATGTGGTCCCTTTGATAACTGAAAATAGCTCGGTCTGCCTGCAGTGCAAGTTAGGGATAGGCCCTCCAAGGACAGAGAGGTCAGCAAGGGCCAGACCACAAATAATGTCCCTTGCACTGTGACAGTACTTGGATCTTCTTCTGAGGACTCTTGTGGCCCACAGAAATATTTTGAGCCAGAAAGTGACATGACCTTATTTGAGTTTTAGACAGATTACTTTTTAACCAAGAATGAGTAGAAAAGTTCGGCCTAAATTGCAAGGAAGTTATCAACAGTTTTGACCTTGAAGACAGAAATGTGGCACAGGTACCTTCTAGGCCTAGGATCCAGCAGGCTGACCTGGCCTAGTGGGATGTGAGGGTTTTGGGGGCCGGGGAATAAAGGTCTTTCCCACAGGAACTAGATATTTTGATTTCTAGCTATAAAGAGCCTAAGTGGTCAGATGAGTACTTGCTTTCCTGGAGAAAGGACAAGAATTGTACAGTAAAAATGAGATCTCATATTGAAAAAAAAAATTAGCAAACTACCTTAAGAATGAATCATATTAATCCATAGATGTTCAAAATAAAGCAATCTTGTTCATCTGGGTAGCAGAAACTTGAAAATAAAAAATAGTTCACCTAAAATCTCTTAAGAAATATTTAGCATTGCACATAGTACTAAAAAATAACAAATCTCAAAATATTAATAGTAGCTATTTCTGGGTATAGGGTTTGGAGTGATTGTAATTCTTTTGTTCTTTTGCTTGCCTGATGCATTTTTTAAATGCACATTTATACTTTCCATAAAAGTAATATTAATAACTAAAACCAATACAGTAATCTATACAATTATCCTACTTGAGGACTATCAGTGGCATAAGAGGCCTAAGAAATCTGGTTGAAGGATGGTGAATATATTTTTTCTTCTGTTCTAGCTCTAATTGATTCACAGTTGCCTAGAGCATTGTGCTAAGAATGATGCTGAAGTTGCACTTGACTTCAGTAAAGAAGAGTGCAGTGATTGACTAGTGATGGCTGCCACGGGTGCAGAATTCAGAAATTATGGTAGCTTTGAGGTGTTTACCATTTGTGATCTACATCAGGTCCCTCATTTAAAAAATGGCAAAAATGAAGCCTTTTGAAAGGAAGGGATTTATTGCCCAAGATCACATAGAGTTGTAATTCAGATCAATTATATGCATTTCTAATTCAAATAGAAAAAGATATATGTTCTGAAAAGTCTCACTCATATAGCAAACACTCCTTGTGAAGAATTTGCAAATAATATGAGGATCCTTTAAAATGCAAAATTAACGAATGAATAAAAATAGTCCTCCTGAGTTGTCCTAATCACTGAATCATTTTCCCCGTTCAGAATTCCACAGCCTGGGCTCACGAGGTCCACCTGACTCTGAGATCGCACACTTATTTTTAAATCCACAAACTAGCATGCCCAGACACGAGATATCATTTCCTCCCAATTGAATAACAATCAGACTCTGTCACTCTCCTAATGGAGACTCGTGCATAGCACCGAGCCTCCTGAAGTACATTCAGGTGAGGATGTGTGATTTTAACATCTAGACTTGCTAAGGGACTCACTTAAAGAAAAAGGGTCCTAAAAGGAGCTCTTGAAATCAACACATGATTAAACAGGGAAGAGCTGGCAGAACTCTGCATTTTTCTCTAAGGAGAGCAAAAGTAGAAGGTTATCCCTTTTAGGACGAGACCTGCTACCAACTCATTTGACAATGAATGCAGCAAATGCCGGTGAAGGTGGAAAGTAGTGATGCTTAGGAACGATTTGACTGTTTTGCTACTTTGTGGACCACATTTTGTTACTTTGTAGACCCCATGGTGGAGATTGCTTTTCCTCTCAGGATTCGGAGCTGATCTTATGCATACATCTCTAAATATCAATCTCTGCCTGCATCCCTTAAGTGAGGAGTGGCCTCTTATTTGTTTGTTAGCTCTCACTTGAGTTGTCTCTTTGGTCAGGAAGTTTTTCCTACTCCCCACACTGGGTCTTGTGTCTTTCCTATGCAATCGTTTGGTGTTCTTTATTTCCTGGGTCACAGCACAGAGTGGTGTATTACCTTGTCTGTTTACTTGCATTTCTCCCATTCCACGCTATAAGCTCTGTGAGGCAGCCTTTCATCTCTGTTTCTATTAAGAATTCTTCTGTGTCTTTAATGATGTCTACTGTATAATAAGTGATTAGTAAATATATATGAATGAAAGAACAAGTGAATAAATTAAAGACTTATCCATTGTATCTTTAGTGAGGAATTAGGAGTACAAATGTCCTAGGCTCCTCTCACCGGCGGTTCTAAGTCTGCCACTCAATTCTTGTGGGGTTGGTGGGAAAATGGGCACGGGGAGGGCGTTACTCCTGAGAAATCACTAAAGATATTCTGACAGGGTAAACCTCTTCCATCTGGCTTGTTTTCAAGATTTAAACTACCACCAATGTGAGAAAAAATGAGACAATAAAATCTAACCTATTCCTCTGGTTGTCATCAGACCAAAGTGATAATATATTGATTTGGGATGCTAGCATTCACAACAGTCAGAGCAAGTAAAATAATAAAAATTGTCAGTGTATAACTCTCATTAACTTGCACATTTTGAAATTGATAAAAACAAGTAAAATTGGCTTTGCTTCATTTCAGAGTAATTACTGTACTCAAAACTTAGAAAGTCAATAAAAGCATTTCAATGTATATGATACAATAATCACGCATTATGGTCCATTTTCAAACAAATCATAATTACTGTCTGAATATGACTCAAATCACCAAGGAACTTTCAGAAATGCTAAATTACTTGCAATTTAAACATGCTAAAAATGCCATGCCATTTACCACACAGAACAGATGAGTGATGGCCAGACTTGGAAAATGCCATTCATTCTAAGTGATGTGGCTGAAACACTTAACAGATGGTATGGTCACTGAGGTTACACAAGGCCTGTTTATTAAAAAATTTCTGACTTTAGATATTTTCAGGGATTTCTAATTAAGATGCTTTTAAATAGTCTAAGCCTTCTCTGTTCTGGGAATATTAACCCAATCCAGTCCAAAAATTCAGTTTTTTCTACATAAGATGCAGAAATCACTCCTTTGGCCATTAAGCAATTTGAGCTCCTTAAAATCTCTCTTTTGCATCTGGCTATTTTTTTAATTTAGTTAATATATTCTAATTGAGAATCTTTTATTTGCCATCTCCTGTGCTAGAGACTGATAAAAAAGAGTTCAAAGACGCTATCCCTACTTTGAAAGATTCGTGGTTTAGCACAAGATGACTATTGGTGCCTAAAGGGTGAAAACATGTCTTTGTTTTTTTTTGAGAAAGATTAGCCCTGAGCTAACATCTGCCACCAATCCTCCTCTTTTTCTTTTCTTTTCCTTTTTTTTTTTTTTGCTGAGGAAGACTGACTCTCAGCTGACATCCAGGCCCATCTTCCTCTACTTTATATGTGGGATGCCTGCAACAGCATGGTTTGACAAGTGGTGCATAGGTCCACACCCAGGATCGGAACCAGCGAACCCCACCCTGGGCCACCAAAGCAGAATGTGCAAATTTAACTGCTGCACCACCAGGCCAGCCCTGAAAACATGTCTTTTATCTCAATGACTGCAGGAGAAGCTTCCTGAGCTATGGCTTGAACAGGGAGTAGGGTTCAATCAGGATGGAGTGGTTGAGAGAAAACAGAATGGCTAGTGAGTCTCTGGATGACTGACACTAGACAACACAAGAGAAGTAGGCAGAGGGATGCCTGATCATAGTGGACCTTGAGACTCATGCTAGAGTGTGGATTTTATCCTAAGAGAATCCATTGAGAAAGTTTCACCAGGGCAGTAATGCTTCAGATTTTTGCTCTAGAAGAACCTCTCTGGTTTCAGTGTGGAGGACTAATTAAAGAGAAGGAAGGTGAGGCAGATTGCAGAGGAGAGGCTAATGTAATAATTAAAGTGAGAAATAGAAGCAATCGAATATAGACTTTAGGAATATCAGAAGGAGGTCATTCCTCACTGGGAATACCGCTGTCTGAATGACAAGTGATATAGTACCTCCTTATCCTGTGGGCTGGGTGGAGTAATGTAAATCTATCCTATAGCTAAATTTAAATTGGTCCAATGTAAGTGTTTCATAAACCCCACAAACAAGGATACATCACATTTTTAAACATATTTCATAAATTATAGTTTTATGCACCTTATCTAACTTTATCATTTATTTAGCTATGCAAACATTTTTGTTGCGTGTTCATTATGTGTGTGTCACAGCGGGAGGTAAACAGGGAATTATACAGGCATAATCCCAAACCTGAAATAACTAGAATTCTTGTTAACAAGACACAAATTACAAAAAGATACTTAAAAATAATTGCAGGTCAAATTTAATAAAATGCCAAGATGTTTAAGAGAATATATGTTTTGAGAGTAAGGAAACCCGAGTAATTGATCTAGACTAGGATAGTATAGGAAGATTTTCTTGTGTAGACGAGGCACAAATCGAGCTTTAAAGAAATTGATAGAAAAAGGCTTAGAGGCCAAACCACTCTGGATTGCATGACAGAAATAAAGATCCAACAGGGACAATGAGTTTTGGGCATATGGGATGGGGGCGGGGGGACAATATGGTACAATGGATGTCACAGTGTGCTTCAGAGATTGGCAGTTCTGCCCTTCTCTCCACTGACCTGCATTTATAAGGAAAGTCCAGCCATTGGGCCTGAGAAGCCAAAAGGGTTAGGTTAGAAAAGAATAACACGGAAACCTGGAGATGACTAATGGTAAGAGAGTCCCGTCAGCTCTTCGATATCACACTCTAGGCTCTTCCTGGGGCTATTATAATCTTGCCTTTGGCTTCTTTGATATATCCTTTTAGCATCATGATTAATTTCCCTTTTCTAACTGAGTAACTTGAATTTGATTTTATTATTATAATAAAAAGTCACACAGATAACCCACTTCAGTAGACACAAAAATTTAAAATACTTAACACGGGCTTCATGATTGGGCCCCTGCTCACCTTTCCAGCATTTTTGTGCCGACTTTCCTGTTGTCGTATTGCCTTTTTCTGGTTCTCTGGACACATCAAGCCCGTTCTCTTATGAGGGTCTTTCTAGATAACTTGCTTTTCCTTGGATTGTACTTCATCTCTTCTACCCCTGTCCATCTCACTTCAAAGCTGAAGTGTGACTTCCTTAGATAGGGCTATTGTGACAGCCACCATCTGACTTTGTTCCCTCTGTTAAATTTATCAACATGAATGAATTTTCATTTGTGTGATATTTTAATGTTTGTTTTCCTATAAATTTATGGGTAGTATATTTTTGGTTCAGTTTCATAGACATAGTGCCTATGGCATTCTGGAAACATGCACATTTTTTAATGAAGGGTTGAATGGATAGAGAGATGGATAAATGTACAAGAAGAATAAAGACATATTCTGTTAGATTTATGACTAAGTATTGCTTTTTTGGTGTTATTGCAAATGTAATGTTTGCATTTTAAACATTCATTCCAATAATTTACCCCAGTGGTAGATAGTAAAGCAATCAACTTATGTATTGACCTTTTACCCTAAGACCTTGCTATACTTGTGTATTATTTTTACGAATCTTTTTGGAGTTGCAGGAGGTGGTTTGGGACTTTCTACATAGACGACACTGTCATCTGAGAATAAAAACATTATTTCTTTCAACTTGTGTACCTTTCATTTCTTTTTCTTGTTTTATTTTACTGTCTAGGATCTCTAGTACAAGACAGAATAGGATTGGTGAGAGAAAATCCTGTTTTTTTTCTAGTTGAATATCAACTCAGATAAGGTGAAAATGTATATTGTAAACTAAAAGGCAGCCACTCAAAAATTTTTTTAAAAGAAATACAAATGATATGCTAACAGAGGAGACAAAACAGAATCATATAAAATGCTCAACTAAAACTGGAGAAGACAGAAAGTAAGGGGGGTTCCCTTTATCTAGTTTCCTTAGGGGAAAAGCATCCACTCTCTCATGATTAAGTAGGATGTTAACTGTACATTTTTTTATAGATGTTCTTTATCAAGTTAAGGAAGTTAACAAGTTAGCAAGACTATTCTCCACTTTTATTTTCTGGAAGCGATTGTGAAGAATGGATATTATTTCTTTCTTAAATGCTTGCTAGAATTCACTCATGAAATCATTTGGGCCTGTTGCTTAATGTTATTAATTATTGATTCAATTTACTTAATAGAGATAGGGTTATTCAAGTTATATATTTCTCCTTGTGTGAATTGTTGCAGTTTCTGTTTTTTCCGCATTTCTCCATAGGATCAATAGTGATAATCCTTTCTTCATTTCAATTTCATAGATCTTGTATAAGAACCAACTTTTGTTTCATTGATTTTCTCTACTGCTTACGTATTTTCAAATTCGTTGATTTAAGCTGTAATTGTTATTATTTATTTTCTTCTGCTTGCTTTAGGCTCTTTCTCTTTTCTCTAGCTTCCTAAAATGGAATTTTAGGTTATTGATTTTAAATAGTTCTTCTCTTATAATACCAGCATTTAATGCTATAAATTTCCCTCTAAGTACTGCTTTTGTGGCATACTACAAATTTTTATAGATTATGTTTCATTTTCATTTAGTTCAGAATATTTTTTGATGTTTCTTGAGACTTCTTCATTGACCCATGTAAAATTTAGAAATGTACAAGTTAATCTCCAAAGATTTTGGAATTTTTCAGCAATCCTTCTGTTATGATTTCTAATATAATTCCATTGTAGTCTGAGAGTATAATTTGGGAGATTGCTATTTTTTAAAAAACTGTTAATGTGAGTTTTATGACCCAGGATGTTGTCTGTTTTATTAAGTGCTTCATTGAGCTTGAAAAGAAAATGTATTCTGCCATTGTTGGATGGAGTGTTCTAAAAATGTTGATTAGAACAAGTTGATTGACAGTACTATTCAACTTATCTGTATCCTTACTGATTTTCTGCCTGCTTGATTTGTCAATTACTGACACATGAGTATTGAAGTCTCCAGATAAAATAGTAGATTTTTCTATTTTCAGAACTAGTTTTTGGTCTCATTGAATTTCTCTATTGTTTTTCTGTTTTTGATTTCATTGGTTCCTGCTCTGATTTGTATTATTACTTGTGTTTTACTTACTTTGTGTGTAATATGTTGTTCTCCTCTTGGCTTTGTTGTTTTTGTTCTTTTTTTTTTTTTTGCTGAGGAAGATTTTCTCTGAGCTAGTCTCTGTTGCCAATTTTCCTCTGTTTCATATGTGGGTCATCACCACAGCATAGCCAGTACTGAGTGGTATAAATCCATGCCTGGGAACCGAACCTGGGCTGCTGAAGCAAAGCACTCCAGAGTTAGGCCATTGGGCTGGCCACTCTCCTCAGGTTTTTTGAAGTAAGAATTTAAATAATTGACTTGAAACTTTTTCTGTCTTCTAATGTAAGCATTTTAGTGCTGAAAATCTCCCTCTCAGCACTGCTTTAAGTACATCTCACAAATTTTGATATATTTTCATTTTCTAAATAAGTTCCACAAATATTTTTATTTCTTTTGAGACTTCGTCCTTCCCTCTTGACCCATCGATTACATAGAAATGTGTTGTTTATTTTCCAAGTGTTCAGAGATACCTTCTTATCTTTCTCTTATTCATTTCTAGTTTGATTACTTTGTGATTGGAAAACAGTCTGTATTATTTCAATTATGTATAGGTTTTTGGGTCTGTTTTAAGACATAAGATTTGATCTAACAGTGAATGTTCCTTGGGCGACGGAAAATAATGTGTTTTCTGATATTGTTGTGTGGAATGCTCTATAATGGTCATTTACATCCTATTAGTTCATGGTGTTGTTTAGTTAATTTTTAACTTTCCAAATTTTCTCTCTAGGACTTTTATCAGTTGTTGAGAGAGTGGTGTTGACCTCTCTAATTATAATTGTTAATTTGTCTAATTTTTTTTCATTCAGCTCTGTTTTTTTTTTAATTTACCTTAAAGCTCTGCTGTTTGTTGCATGCATATTTAGTTTTCTTGATAAATTGTTCCATGTCATGTCCTTTTATTTTTCTTTGAGGAAGATTAGTTCAGAGCTGACATCTGCTGCCAATCTCCTCTTTCTGCTAAGGAAGACTGGCCCTGAGCTAACACCCGTGCCCATCTTCCTCTACTTTATATGTGGGATGCCTGCCACAGCATGGCCTGCCAATCGGTGCCATGTCCACGCCTGGGATCCAAACCAGCAAACCCTGGGCCACAGAAGCAGAATGTGCAAACTCAACCACTGTACCACCGGGCCGGCCCCATGTGATGTCCTTTTTCGCCCCCAGTGATTTTCTTTTCTCTGAAGTCTACTTTAGCTGCTAATAGCATAGTTATTCATAGGTCTTTTTTGTTTTTGTTTAATTAACATTATCATGAAATGTCTTTTTCCCTCCTTTTGCTTTCAACCTTACGTCATGGTTACTGGGTTATGGTGATTTTCTTGTAGATAGCATTATTTAGATAATGATTTTTTTTAATCTGCTCTACCAATCCATATCTTTTTAATTGGTATATATAGAACATTTGCATTTAATGTAATTATTGATTTGTTAGGGTTTCAGCCTGCCATTTTGTTATTTATTTTTTGTTTGTATCTTCTATTTTTCATTCATCTGTTTTTCTTTTCTTGCCTTACTTTGAATAATTTGCTTTAGGATTCCATCTTATTTTATTTATACTACTTTTGAGTAAACTATATAGGTTTTGAATGGTTGCCCTAGGCATTATAATGTCTATGAGTAGTTTATCACACACTACTGGTATTGACCTGACTTTCATTTAGATTCCTATTCCCTCACACTTTTTAAATACCATTGTTTCAAGTATTTCTTCTACATATATTGAATTAACAACAGATTCCTATAATTTTGCCTCAAAGTTCAAACATGATTTAAGAAAATCATGAAGAGAAGGATAGTCTACTTGGTTTACCCTTATTTTTTTCACATTTCATTATTTACCTTTACTTTCTAAAGGTCCAAGTCCTCTTCTATTGTCATCTCCTTTCTGTTTAGATGGCTTCCTTTTATCATTCTTTAAGGATGGTTCTGCTAGCAAGCAATTCTCTTAGTTGTTTTTCTTTTTCATCTAAGAATGTCTTGGTTTCTTCTTCATTCATGAAGGATAGTTTCTTTGAATGTAAAAGTTGTTATTGACAGTTCTTTGTTTTCAACACATGAAAAATGCATGTTCCTTCTTTCTGTCCTCCATGGTTTCAAATGAGGAATTGGCTGTTATTCAAACTGATTTTCCCCTATAGGTAATCTGTTGTTTCTGTCTGGTAGCTTTTAAGGTTTTTTCTTTGTTTTTGGATTCTAAAAGTTTAATTATGGTGAGTCTTGGCATGGATTTCTATGAGTTTATCTTATTTCGGCTTCCCTAAGCTTCTTGCATTGTAGACATGTCTTTCCCTAAATCTGGGAAGATTCAATCACTATTTCTTTGAGTAATGTTTCAGCCCCATATCCTTTCCCCTTTTCTTCTGGGACTCCAATGATACACATGCTAGCTCTTTGCGATTGTCAGAGTCCCAGAGTCTCTATTCATTTTTTATCCAGTCGGTCTAATAACTCTTTGTTGTTTAGATGAAATTCTACTGATCTATCCTCAAGTTAACCAATTCTATCATCTGTCATTTCTACTTTACTATTGAGCCCATCCAGTTTTCCATTTTTGTTATTGTATTTTTTAGTTAAGTTTGTATTGAGCAGGTGTTCATTTTTATTTTAGTATTTTATTTTTTTATTTCTACAATTTCCATTTGAGTTTTTTTGTTTGTTTTGTTTTTTGTGTGTTTGTTTTTATGGTGAGGAAGATTAGCCCTGAGCTAACATTTGTGCCAATCCTCCTCTATTTTGTACGTGGGATGTCACCACAGCATGGCTTGATGAACAGTGTGTGGGTCCACGCCCGAGATCCTAACCCATGAACGTTGGGCCGCCAAAGTGGAATGTGCAAATGTAACCATTATGCCATCTGGCTGGCCTGTTCACTTGAGTTTTCTTAATAACATTTATTTCTTTGCTAAGGTTTTTTTGGGGAGTTTTTTTGTTTTCATTTGTTTCAAGGAAATTCAAAATTACCGAAACAATTTTGTGATGGATTTAAAAAAATCATTGCTAGGTAGTTTTAATATATGATTCACCTCTTTATTGGCACCAATTGCCATTTATTATTCAAGTTGTTGCTTTTCTGGTTGTTAGCATGATAAGAGGTTTTCACTTGAATTCTGGACATTTTGGATATTATTTTAAGAGACTTTATTCTATTTAAGTCTTCTATTTTAACAAGAACCTGTCCTCTTTAGACTTAACGTGTGCATTCTAGTTAACTTTTGTGGGCTGTAGTTCCAATGGTAGTTTAGTTTTCTAAGCCCTTGCAATGCTATTCTGGTCTGCTTTGTTCTGTGTGGGGCAGAACATGAGATCGCTAGTCTTGGTTTTACTGTCACCATTCCTGTGGGCAGATCAGGTGAATTGTTGTCAGCAGGTATGGGGCAGGATATGTGATGGTCTCCGAGCGCTGCTGGTAACATTACTACAGGAAGATCAGGACTGATGCTGCTGGCAGAAGTTGGTTGGGATGGAACAGCTCATCTGGGTTCTACTAGTGCCATTGCTGCAAGCACAGCAGACCCGCCACTGTCACTGGGTATAGCTTTCCTTGTTAAGTCCTGTCTGTTCTTCCCCTTTACTGATTCTTTGGACAAAGAGAGTAGGACTTTCTGGTTTGTTTGTTGTTTTATAAGCCTTTTGACAGTTCTGGATGGTAGAACTCTCTGGTGCCCAGTCTAGGATATATGGGAAATATAAAGAAAACCCAAGGAACTCACTGTGGTGTCATTCTTCAAGCCCTGTAGTCCCTTGCCAGTCCACCATCTTCACTCCACTTTCAAGAGTTCTTCTATGATTGTCTGTTGAATTATTTCCAGAGTATTGAGTTGCATTTAGAAAGGAGTGTCAGGGAAAAGTGAATCTGTGCCATCTTGTTTCAGAGCTTTTTGTTATGTTATTTTTATTTATTGTATATCAAGTTTTCATATATCGGTAGGTCTATTTGTCTGCCCTCTATTTTGCCCTCTGGTGGTACTTAAACTGTTTCTGTCCCAGGACTATAATTATTTTGATGACAGTGGATCTGAGGTTATATCTCAATATATGGTAGGCTGGTATTCATTTTCACTTAGACTTTGCACTTACTGTGAATAATAGAAATTTGCACTAAGTGTATTATTTTTCCCAGGTAATAGGAGGTCTGGAAAAAGTCTGACTCTGGCACTGGTTCAGTAGTTCAAGAATGTTAAGGTCAAGTTCCTGTGATTTTAGGGGGATTTCCCCTCTTGGTATCAAGAGGTCTATTCAATCTCCAGCTCTTGTCAACAATTTGGGTAGGAGAAAAATAAAGGACAAAGAAGTTCCTTGAGTGAATTTCTGAAAGATTCCAGAAATGGAATTAGAATTGCTGGATCAGAGGTTTTATATGAAATATGTTACCAGATTGCTTTAAAAAGATTGTTTTAAACCTTCAATGTATGGGAGTTTTCTTCTCTATATTCATGATAACAGCAGACATTGTGGATTTTTTTTTTTATTTTTGACCAACTTTTCAGTGATATAATATTTTTTCAGTTTCATTTGCCTGTTTTCTGACTATTAGTGATTTGGAGCATCAGTTCCTGTATTTTTTTGGTCACTGGAATTTCACTTTCAGAAATTGTCACTTATAATTCATTATTTTCCATCTGGGATGTCTTTTTCATATCTATTTTAAGTGTTCTTTGTATATAAGAGATATTATACTTTGTCTCTCATCTGTGTTACATTTCTTCCCAAAAATCTATTCTGTAGTTGTTTATTTATATCTTATAGCATACAACTTTTAAAATTTTGGTACAATTAAATACATATTTAACTTTTGAAAATATATATTACGGGGCCAACTGGGTGGCGCAGCGGTTAGGTTCACATGTTCTGCTTCTCAGTGGCCTGGGGTTCACTAGTTCGGATCCCAGGTGTGGACATGGCACCACTTGGAAAAGCCATGCTGTGGTGGGCATCCCATATATAAAGTAGAGGAAGATGGGCATGGATGTTACCTCAGGGCCAGTCTTACCTCAGCAAAAAGAGGAGGATTGGCAGCAGTTATCTCAGGGCTAATCTTCCTCAATAAAAAAAAAAGTATGTATATTACAAGTTTCCAATCTTGTAGGATTATTTTTCTGACTCATACATTGTAAAGTAGATACTTACAGCTTTTGTCATTTCATTTATGTCTTTAATGGACCTAGAACTAACTTTTCAAATGGAGTAGTATGGAGTCCATTTTAATTTTATTTCTGTTAGAAAAATAGTTGAATCCTCCCATTATATAACCTGTTATATTTCCAGTGAATTGAACAATTTCTGTCATATATTAATATCTCATATATAGGACTCTAATTTTGGATTTTCTCTTTAGTTCCATGAATGTATTTGCCTATTCCTATGCCAATACTGCACTGTGTTATGTTATGTTCTGATAAGGATGCTTACTCCTTTCCTCAGTGCTCTTCTTTTTGCTGATTGTCTTGGCTAAGTTAGTTATTTCATCTTTCATATGAACCATAAGTTGATAATTATAGCATACAACGTTCACAGATAGACACATTGAAAATCATTGTTGAAATTCTGTTTTAAATTCCATATTGATATTTGATTTTTAATCAAATACATGGTAAAAATTACACTTTTTAGTAATTTTTGCATATTTTTATACAATTTTATAATTTTCTATTTGTTCTAGATCTCTTGTTAAATATATTCATAATTACTTTTTACTATTTTTATATTTGTATAGTTATATTTTGTGCATATGATTGTATACATGTATTTAGGTTTTATACAGCTAAAGTAATTAATTCTTTCATTCATTCTAATAACATTTAAATTTGATTCTCTGGATTTTCAAGATGTAAAATAATATCCTCTGAAAATATAAGATAGATATTTTCTCTTTTTCTCCTGTGTTTTTTGCTACTTATTTTATTTTCTTCTTTGTCCTAATTATTTTATTTACTTCTTGTGCATTTTTCATTACTTCTAAGTCAATTATCAAGAATTATTATGGCCATGATTGATTCAAATAAAATTTTACTATATATAATAACAATTAACACCACAACCACTTGTGGTTCATTCCATGAATGCAAGGTTGGTTCAATATTAAAAAATCAATCAGTGTAATCTACCATACTAACTGACTAAAGAGGAAAAAACCCCATGATTATACCAACTGATGCAGAAAAATCATTTGGCAAAATTCAGCAGCCATTTATGATCAAAAAACTCTTTGAATGTAGGAGTAGATGGGAAATTTCTCAACCTGATAGAAAGAATCTACAAAATACCTTCAGTTAACATTATAGTTAATGGATTAAGACTTAATGTTTCCTCCTAAGATTGGGGACAAAGAAAGGATAGTCAGTCTCATCACTCCTTTTTAACATAGTACTGGAAGTTCTATCCAGTGCAAGAAGGCAAGAAAATAAACCAAAAGACATACCGATGGGAGAGAAAGATATAAAACCATTTCTATTTCTAGATGACTTTATCGTCTTCACAGAAAGTCCCAAGGAATCTACAAAAGAAAAAATCTGAGAATAAGTGAGTTCAGCAGGATTGCAGTATACAAGACTAATACACAAACAACAATTTTTAACATAATAGCAATTAATATATGAACACTGATATTAAAACTACAACATCATTTATAATTGCTCAAATTGTGGTGCTTAGTGTGAAATCTAGCAAAATATGCACAGGACTTCTATGCTGAAAAGTGTACAACTCTGAGGAAAGAAATCAAAGATCTAAATAAATTTAGAGACATACAGTGTTCACAAACTGGAAGACTCGACATAGTACAGAAATCAGTTCTCTCCAACTGATACAAAGGTTTAAAACAAATCATACCAAAATTCTAGGAATATTTTTTATGGACATGGATGACATTATTCTAAAATTTAAATAGAAAGAAAAAGACCTGAAATAAGTGAAGTGATCTTGAAGAAGAGAAAATAAAGTGGGAGAAGCAGTCTACCTGATTTCAAGGCCAATTACATAGCTTGGTGATCAAGACTGCCTGAATGGTGGAGATATGGACACATAGATCCATGAAACACAATAGAAAACCCAGAAATAGACCCACACAAACACGCCTGATTTTTGACAAAGTTTTACCTTTGTCAAAAGCAATTCAACGGACAAAAGATACTCTATTCCGTAAGTGATGCTGGAGCAATTAGACATCCATAGGCAAAACTTTAACCTTAATCTAAGTCACATCTTATACAAAAATTAATTACAAGTAGATCACAAACTGAAATGTAAAATATAAGACTTATAGAAAAGTACATAGGGGAAAACCTTTAGAACCTAAGGCTAGGAAAAGAGTTCTTAAATTTAACACAAAAAGCACAATCCATAAAATGAAAAATTTATAAATTGGAAGTTTTTAAAATTAAACACTGCTATGCAAAAGGCCCTGTCAAGAGAATGAAAAGACAAGCTAGAAACTGTCATAAAATATATTCAAACTACATATCTGACAAAGGAATAATATCTAAACTATATAAAGAACTCTAAAAAGTCAACAAGAAAAAATTCAAGCAAATCAATTAGAAAATGGACAAAAGACATGAACAGACATTTCACCAAAGGGGATACATAGATGGCAAATAAACACATGGAAAGATGTTCAGCATCCTTAGCCATTAAGGAAATGCAAAGGAAAACATTAAGGAAAACTACAGTGAGGTATCGCTACACATCTATCAGAGTGGTTTAAAAAATACTGACAAAGCCAAACACTGGTGATGATGCAGAGCATCTGAATTGTCATATATTATTGGTAGGGATGTAAAATGGTACGGACACTCTGGAAAAACGTTTGACAGATCCATTGAAAAAAAATCAACTAGGGCCTGGCCCCGTTGCTGAGTGGTTAAAGTTCCACTCACTCTGCACTGGCAGCCCTGGTTCTTGGGTTTGGATCCCAGGCACAGACATACTCCACTCACTAGCCACACTGTGGAGGTGTCCCACATACAAAAAAATAGAGGAGATTGGCACAGATATTAGCTCAGGGCTAATCGTCCTCAAACAAAAAAGAAGAGGACTGGCAGCAGATGTTAGCTCAGGGCAAATCTTCCTCAGAAATAAAAAAAAGTAAATAGCATACAAACCACTAATTGCACTCTTGAGGCATTTATCTCAGAGAAGTGAAAACTCTTTTTCACACCAAAACCTGCACATGAATGTTTGTAGCAGATTTATTTATAAAAACCACAAGCTGGAAGCAACCCAGATGTCCTTCAACTAGTAAGTTGTTAACCAACCCGTGATACACGTATATCCTGCATTACTACTTGACAATCAAAAGGAAAGGGCTGTCAATAAATTTAACAATCTGGATAATCGCCAGAGAATTATGTTGAGTGAAAAAAAGCTAGGTCCAAAAGGTTACATAAGCTATGGTTCAATTTACATGATATTTAATAGATGACAAAATTATAGAAAAGGAGAAGAGAATATTATTTGCTAGGTACTGCGGAGGGAGGTATAGAGGTATAAGGAAAGTGGGTGTGGCCGTGAAAGGGCAACAGGAGTGATTCTTGCAATGATGGAAATGTACATCATGACTGTACCAATGTCAGTATTCTGGCTGAGATACGCAAAACAGAGTCGCACAACGTTCCCACTAGAGGAAACTTGGTAAAGAGCACTCTGGATCTCTCTGCATTATTTCTTATGTAGAATGTGAATCCACAATTATCTCAAAACAAAAAATTTAATTTAAAAAACTGTAAGATATATGGCACTCAAATGCAACATAGGAACTGTGTGGATCGTGATACAAAAAAGAACAACACGCAGAAGTTTTGACAACCAAATAATTTGAACATGGCCTGATTATTTGGTGATACCAAAAGAGTTATTATTTTGTTAAGTGTGACAATGGCACTGTAGTTATGTAATAAAAGCAAGTGTTTATCTATTCAAGATTCATACTGCAGTACTAGGTCAAAAGAAGGGTGATTTTCTTTGAAATACTCTAGAAAAAATTATAAAAGTGATTGTGGAGGTTTTATGAAACAAGATCGATAATATTTGAGAAACAAAGTGGTGTACAAACTATATTTTCTAGTTTTGTGTATCTTTCAAATTTCCATAATTAAAAACTTAAAAGAAAACTTTCACTCTCAATTGATTTTCTAATCTCCCTATGGCCCAGCTGACCTTCCTTTTCCAGGCAGAGCCCAACTTTCTCCTCTCTCTCCAGGGTTTTCAGTCTTTTCTTAAGCTCTTTAGATCCATTGCTCAATGTTTTTTGTTTGTTTCTGTTTTTTTTTTAACTGTTGTGGTCTCTCTTGATTTGGACTGGGGAAAGCAGCCCATGACCTTTATCCTCCTCTTACTCCTGACCTCTTCTTCTGGAGCACTGGATAGATGGTGAAACTTCTGGAATTTATCATTATTAATTTTCTCTTACTTTTCAGTTTTGTTTTTACTTGGTGATGTTATTTTTTTCTTGAAAGATTCCCAGACTCAATCTTCAAGGTCACTAATTCCCTCTGTAACCAAAGGGCTCTAGTCCATCTATTGAGTTTTTATTTTAATTAACATATTTTAATGTCAGGATACCTAACTGAATTTTAAAAAAACAAGTTATAAACAAACAAATAATAAATAAATGAAATGATAAAATGATTTTCCATTTTCATTTTACTGCTGTGTTATCTTTCTTGGAGGCTGCATGTCTTTTCAAATTTTCTGTGGTTGTTTTGTTCCAGTGACGCTTCCCTCAAATCTTGGTTCTCCTCTTGTTAATCAAGTGCCTCTGGATCTTATATTTATTTTTCTCCCTGGAAATTTATTTTTATTTCTGCAGGTCTGATCACCTTTGTAGTTGAGATTTCATTGTTCCTGCCGTCTGGTTTCAGTTTCTGTTTCCAAAGCCATCTCTGGTCACTGAGAAGCACAGAGTGCGTTATTGGGAGGTGAGCTGTGATGGCTTTTATCTTAGGTGTTTGGGTGCAGCATCCCTCCTGTGGGTCAAAAGGCAAGGAGTACCGACACACCTTGGCAGACACAGCATTCAGCACCCTACTTCAGCCTGCGGGTAAACACAAATGCTTCTTTTTTGTTGATCCCAGTAGGGAAATTTCTTGATAAACCAGACTGTTCTGAAGGCAGTTACTCAAATGCTCACTGAAGTGGATGCAATAGGGGCTCCTCCTTGTCAATACATTTGGTTCTGGGTTTGAAACTCTTCTCCTGTATATTCTGAGTACTGATTTCTCCACTTTCTGTTTCTATGTACACATAATCTCTCACTTCTAATTTTGAAGAATTTCTGAGGGCCGGCCCCATGGCCAAGCGGTTAAGTTCACGCACTCTGCTTTGGTGGCACAGGGTTTTGCTGGTTCGGATCCCGGAGGTGGACCTAGCACCACTCATCAAGCCACGCTGAGGTGGCGTCCCACATAGCAGAGACAGAAGGTCCTACAACTAGAAATATGTACTGGGGGGCTTTGGGGAGAAGAAAAAAAAAACAGAAAACTGGCAAAAGATGTTAGCTCAGGTGCCAATCTTTTTTTTTTTTAAAAAAAAAGAAGAATTTCTCAAAGAAAGAGATAGCGTCAACAACATGGAGGGCTATGAGGTCTCAACACTCATCCCCTCCAATAAACAATAAATAAACAACTACAAACTGACAAAAACAGCTCACAGAAAGCTCTGGACTACAAGGAAGAAGCAATAAAAACCCTGGAGAACCCAAAAACAGAGATAGCCACATAGAAAAGTACAAGACAGCCAGCCCCCATGGCCTACTGGTTAAAGTTTGGCACACTCCAGTTTGGCAGCCCGCATCCAGTTCCTGGACATGCTGAGAGTTTGTACTAATTTATATGCAATAGCTAATTTAAAGGAAAGGAACCCTCTCCTGCAAAAATATGTGTATCTCGTGAGTATGTGTGTATGTGTGTGCATATACATGCATATAGTCACTGAAAGTTTCTTTTATATTTTTCTTCCTTTTATATATTCTCAACCATCTTCTATAATTTTCTTTTTTTAGAATCAGGAAAAGCAAATCAATACTAAATCAATCTTTCTGGATACTTCTTAGCCGTTTGTATGAATTTATTAGCTAAAATGAGACTGTTGGATTTCCTGGGGAGTCCATTAATCCATGCCATTTCTTTGATTTTTCACAGCACAGGTAATTCAGAGCTGATTAGAATCCACAGTTTCTTTGTAAATCCTAATATTTATTTCATTGATTTACTGGGTTGAGAAGAATCAAAATGAGAATCCTGAGTAATTCATTTTAGAAATATTGCCTGGCTATTATTTCAATTTAAAATTATTTAATATTAAAAAAAAGTTTGATATTTTCTAGTAAATAAAACTCAGTTGCTCTTAAAAATGTTGTCAAGTGGCCAGTCCTTAAAAATCTGCCTGAACAACTAGATAAAAATGTTATGTAATGAGAATTTGAGTTGTTTGTTTAAAAAGCACTGAGAAAAGGCTTTTACTTATCAGATTACATTTCTCTTGCAACACATTTCTAATATTTGGATTCAAAGACCCTTTTTTCATGGTTTGAGAAAAGGAAAACATCAGGCTGACTACAAAGCCCACAAATTCCATATTAGTGGGCTCCCATTGGGTGAACGGCAATGAGTCCAGATCACCCAAATGTTTGCAAGCTCCATAAAATGATATTGAAAAGGAATTGACATTAGCTTGTCTCCATATACCTAAATTGTACTCTTGACATCCCACAAGTAATTTTATTTAAGCCTGATTAAATAATGAGTATTAATTAGAAGTACCATTAGAAGTACTAATGTCAGAAAATTATGTGAATGACTATGAATAGGAATGAGTTTTTCTTAAAAGGAATGAAATTTTTCATGTCAAATATCTTGAGAAGTTAGTTTTGTGGCAGAAAAATGAAAATCCAGGAGGTGAGCCTCAGACAAGAGTGAGAGAAAATTTCCTCCTCTCTCTGGGTAAGAAGTAAGGTATAATACAGAGCATGGAGATTTTTAGTGTGTTGCCTAAGGAGGGAGGGAGGGTTGAATTTCCTCTCAGTGTGTGGAGACAGCCAAGAGCAACACAGAGAAGTAGCTCAGGCAGGGCTCCTCAGGAGAAGCTGTGACTTAGTCTATGTGTTGTACTTCCCTCCTATTATCTCAAGCGCTCAGTAAACTCTGATGAGAAAGGAGAGTCTGGGCTTTTCAGCAGTATGGTGAATAGAGAGGATGATCTTTCTCCATGCTTGAGATAGAGTAGAAAAGTGGAAAGAAAGGAAGATCTTTCTTCACGCTTAGGATGGAGTAGAAAAGTGGGAAGATCTTTCTCCATGCTTGGGATGGAATAGAAAAGTGGAAAGAAAGGTCTTCCACTGAGCTCATGGAGGGGAATAGTTGGGTGGTCACTAAATGCTGCAGATCCATGCATTTTTGAGGGTCATCAGAGCAGCAGCAGCAGCGTGGGGATAGAACCAGGTCGTAGTGAATGATCTGTTCCTGAAGACAAGTCGGCATAAGCCTGTCTGAAATAGTTAATAGACACTTACAGGGAGACTAATTTTAGCCTATAAATCACTGGGAGTTCGTGGTATGAACATGTGTGTTTCATGAGATTTTTCTGCACTGGACTTTTCCCAATATTGACTTATTTTTGTCTGAAGGGAGCCAGGTCTGGGCTATGGTTTATCAGCCTCATTATTTCTGACTTTGCTGTAAGCACCATCTTCCCTAAAGAATCTTCACACTGCACCCTCCCAGTCTACACTTGCTATTTCTTTCCTTTCTGTGGCTCATAACAGCTCTCCAAGTGTGAGAGGCATCTTAACACACTGGTAAGTGATAGAAAGAAAGAAATTCCAAGGTTGGGGATGAGGGTGGGAGGCAGAAGGGGAGGGAGGAGATAATCACACAGATTAGCCTCTCTTACTAAAAATAAGATGTGTGATACTCTGAAAAGCAGAGATTTTTAACTGCTAAATCCAAATTTCTAAATGGAGTGTGTCTCTCTGGGACATCAGATTTTGCAAGAGAAATGACTAACAAATACTGAGGACCCCAGAGTACATGGGTCCATTTTACGTTAAATACACACTGCATAGGGAAATTAGTTGTCTATTCTAACATGAATAGGCAAGCAGTGTCATCTAATTTCATTTGAAAATCCAGTGTTTAGGCTTTGGGGAGGAAAAGGTCATGGTTTGGACTTTTGTCCCTCACTTGCCACTTTGTGAAGAAACTCTGCTCCAGTATTGGGTGTTGTGTTGAAGTGTTACATGCTGAAATGTGATGAGCTATGAATTACATTGGCTTGTAGAGTAGTAACTGAGCTATACTCTCATGTCACTTGATGTAGGGGGATGTCATTTCCTCATCAAGTCATTCCACAACAAATCACTTTGTAATACATTTACACACAGATTCAATGTAAAAGTCAATGCAAGAAAAGGGGAAAATCAAAGTGCAGAAGAGTAATCTATGGCCATAATTAGGGGGTTTTGTTTCCAAATGAACTCAATACTCCCATTCTTAGGTGAAGTTATTATGTTCATAGGCCCCTCCTCCTTGGAGTAGTGGTCTCTGGGAGATCCCCATGTGAGCTTGAAGAGACAAAGGCAAACAGTCTGTTGGGTTTTGGATAAATGTATTATTCTCATGAAGTCAGTTCTGTACAGAAGTGAACAATGTGATGTCTTATACTTATCTCATAGAAATGCATTTGAACCAAGTTTATAAGAATCTCCAGAAACTGCTTTACCTCGGGAAATAGGAGGGAGGAGTATGGAGTCTATAGTCTCCTGAGTCATATATAGAATAGATGTGCCTTTAGACTATTCAAGACAGAGAATATCCCCAGATGTTTGCCGATCATCTCAGCATCTCACTCTTCTATTTCCCAAGTTGTCTAACTTTTGAAACTGCAGAGGATAATCTAGGTCCCTATCAGAATTATAAAAAACTTAGAAGCAAGAAAGACATAAAAATTAGTAGGTATCTCAAAGAAATTGACTAATCAGTGGCTTTCAAACATTTTTCATTGTGCTGCACTATAAAAAATGCATTTTATATCACAACCCAGTACACACTTACGTATACATATATATTTACTTTAATTATGTTTGCTGCACTCACATATTTCCTTTTATTTTTATTCTATTTCATTTAAAAATGCTTTTGATCCATTAAGTTGCTATAATGACTACTTATGTGTCTCAATCTACTGGCTGGACAACCCTGAGTTTTACTAATGAAAAAAATATACACTACATATACAAAAAAAACCAACAGATTTAGACATACTCTATCTGGGTATCCACGAAATCTGAAAGGGTCATGTAGAAACGGAACACATTCAAAAGTTTTCTGACTTGCTTGCACAATGTAAACTGCTTTAATATTAAGCTTTTGAAGGTACCTGAGAATAACAAAGGATACTTTGCCTAGTTTTCCCTGATAACAAGGCTTGGGTTGTTAGAAATGAATGGGCACAAAGAAATGCCAAAGAGAAGGGATTATTTTTCAAGAAACTGATTGAAGAGTGATTGGAAAAAGATATTTAAAAAACCTGGCCTTGGAGAAATAATCAAAAGTTCCTTCGAGACACGGAGGGAGGAAAGTTACCTTGCAGAGGTTCACCAGGCTCAAGAGGGTCAGGGAATCCTAGATAGCTAAGAGAAGGGTATGTATCATAAAAAGCCTTTGTACCAGGATACCAGCTTCAAGGATGCGAAAAAGAAAATGAGAGAAAGAGAAGAGAAAAGAGCCTCTTTCGGGGGGGGTTATTGGAGAAGAGATATGAATGAAATGAATAGTAAACTGTTATAATCAAAGAAGAGTTCAGAGGAGTGGGCAGGATGCATTTTTAGATGAGGCTCTGCGGAGCATAGTAGGAAAAAAGAGGGGGATTTTACTCTTAGTTAAGTGGAAAGTGATTGGAAATGTATTTTAACTAGCTTAAGACAAATTCCCTGAGTGAAAAGATGTTTGAAAAAATGGTGTCACTTTTTTCAGATTGACAGACTACCAAATAGTTCCTGAGAAAGTGACATACAGGATGTTTGTGGTTCATAATGGAAAAGAGTGGCAAATTCAAGTATTGGTTCAGATTAGAACATCCAAAATGGTGAAAACTCTGGACTAAATGTTCTAAGAACTCCCAAAGGACCTGGATTTATTCATCTTAGAGAAACAAATACTAAAGGGAGACAAAATCTGTGTATACAAAGACGGCATCTTTTGTGTAGAAAAGAATAACACATTTTTGTAGTTTGAGTCACTCTTGAATCTAAGAAGGACGTGATCCTTCATGGAAAGGAGGACTGAAGATTTCTAATACTGTCTCCAACTCTAGGACTCTGTGACTCTAGGTTTTGATGGACAAAACTTGAGAGATGCAAGACCAGTATAAATTTTGGCTTTCCCATAAAGTTGCCTCCTAAAGGTGGCTCTGTTAAAGGAAACAAAAACATGCAGGATGTTTCAGAGCTAGCATCCATCTAAGCAAAGAGAGTCAAAGAAGTTTTATCTTTCATGCCAAATGAGATGGACTGATACTGGCCTTCTGTAATATGTTGACATGGATTCTAAAACCATGCTTGGAATGAGCAGGAAGACAGTTGGCAATGTCTGTCATGAGCATAGCAAAATAGAATAGTTCTTTAAGGTTGATTTTGTTTGTCCCTTGTTTAGTATCCAATTTTGAGACATTAGAAGCAATTCATTTTATCTTCTAAAAGAAAAATGACGTAGAAATAAAATACACTTTTAGAATTACTTGAGATTATTTCATATGTCATGGCTATTCAAATAAAGTATGTCAACAATTTTGAAAATCTAAATCTGAACTCAACATGTGCCATAGTTCAAAAAGAGTACGGCATGAAGTCAGGAGACCTGAATCTTAGATGACTGCAAACCAGTAACTGATCCTGGGTTCATTGCTTAACACCCTGGTTTAACAGAATCGCTATAAACTTACTTACATGTGTATGTTATTGATCAGGTAAAACTATGTTTTCTAGTCACCAAAAATAAAAGAAAGGAGAAATAAACCTTCGAGAAGTGTTTTTGTATTTACTTCCTATAGTTTTATAAGCTAGGAAGTCTTCCTTTGAATGCCTAAAATACAGCACTGTAATAAGTTGGGTTCCTCTGAAAATCACATGAACTCTTCCAGATTACAAATTTAGAAGTAATTTGACAGAGCAACTTAGTATTTTAAATAGCAGCCTGTATGTAATTCATTTGTTTGCCAAATAGTTCCTGCTTAGATCTAAGAAACACAAAGCATAAATTTCATTGAGTATTCTAATGAATGTAGTGGAGTATTTTAGGGGTAGCTTTGCAGACAGAAGTTTGCCCTCTGCCTGGATATCAACTGTAGTTAGCTAGTAGTAGGAAATGTGATTTTTTTTTAGTTTAGAAATTATAGAATAGTAAGTATATGATCCCTAACTAGTACCCAATTTTGCTTTCCTTTCAAGAGTAATAATACAAGTAAACATGACCATTAATGGCCTGTTAAATCAGATAGCTGTGATTTAGGTTAATTTTGAGAGAGTCTCATTTACACGTTAACTCTTTGGGGGCAGGGTAAATATGTGTAATTTTGAGTTGCATACTGAGTACTACTAGGAGAATACCAGTGTATATTCTTAAAGCCATTTTTGGTGAATAGGTGGACTATAAGAAACTGAGTCAGTAAATTTCTGATTAATCACAACCAAATTTATAGGCACCTTAAACTGCTTCATTTTTTCTCAACATTTGTATTTTAGGAAACTAAGACATAAGAAAATACTATTGTAATATATTTGTGGTTTGTTTGTCTTCATATCCAGATGATAAACTCCATGAAGGTGGGAACCTGTATATAATGTTTATCTTTGAATCTTTTGAGTCTAGGAAAGAACATGATAGATCCTAAATAATTGCCTGTTGAATGAATGGATGAAAACCCCTGATAGAATTTAACTCAAAGGCAAACAAAAACAACCCAAAAGAAACAACTTATATGTTGGAGATACCTAGGTATCTTCTGCAGCCTACACACTAATTTTTAAGTCTAAGTTTGTTGAGAATGAGACACCAGGAAATCCTTGAATTGTGAATAAAGTATCATTACAGGGTCATTAGGCTATAACTTTTTATGGCAGGAATATGAACTTGAATTAATAGAAATATTTCTCATGGACCAAAGGTACAGTGTAGCATTATGTTTAAGGTCTTTAATTTTGAATCAGTCTTATCTGCCTTCAAATACCCACTTGGTCACTACCTCTATAATCATGGGCAAATTATGTAACCTCTGTAAGCCTCAATTCTCTTATTCCCTTATCTGTAAAATGGGAATGAGAGTATCTACTACCTCCTAGGATGGTTTAGAAGATGAAATGAAATTATATCTGTATATAATATAGATAATATGTATATAAGTGCAGTAATTAGCACATGGTAAGCAACAGATGATAGCTGTGATTAAAGTGATAAATTTCAATTTACTAATAGGTTTATTGGAAATTTTATTGAAAATTTAAAAATTAAAGTTGTTTTTCTGTTCTGGTAAACAGAGTTTTAAAATCCTCAGTTAAAAAAACTCAGTGCATTTTCTGATGAGTTATTTCAATATTTTCCTAACTCAGTCACAAACCATTGATTAATTTTTTGTAAAGGGGACAGTATAAAATGGAAATTAGGTTTGAAATATTAGATGCTATCAGAAATGGAAGAGTATTTAGAAACAAAAATTTATAATTTCTGAAATCATGATATCAATGGGAAAATAGAAATTCATTTATATATCATAATATACATATTGTTCTGAAAGTGAATAGGTATTTTAGGTTAAGAGGCCCTCAGGTTTTTGAGTGGAGGAGCTTAGCTTTTACATTTCTAAATGAAGATGACAACATCTGCCTTTTCTCTCTTTCTTTCTCAAGTGAATAGATATATAGACATATATAGACATAAAAATATATATAAATAGAAATTGACATAGCAATTAGTACAATGCTTGGCACATTATTGACAATAATAATAATGAGTTTGCTAATAAAGCTCTTCGAAAACATGTTTAGCCAATTAAGGCTAAAAACGTCAGCAGAATGTCCAGAAGAGACAGTTATAAATACCACAGGGAAATAACTACTACAGTCAGAAAATATCATTGATTATACTAATTTATCTTCAGGGACTTATTTTAATTCCAAGTTGATGATATCTGTTTCTCTGCAAGAATGGGAGTTAGACCTTAACATTTCCTCAACTGTGTCAACATAAATGGATTTTATGGAGTACTGACGTAAGAGTGATTTTCTCTTGCTTTCATTCCCTTTCTGTTACTTTGAAAATCTTCTTCCTGAGAAACTAATAATTATGTAAACTTACGTCATTGGGATTTCTTTTCTTTGCAAACATGTACAGGGCAGCATGGAGGCAAACTAGCATAACGCACAACTATCATTATTTACATGATATGAGTGCCCACGCCATTACACTTTGATGGGAATTAAAGAAAGACACTTTGCCATTGTGATTATGATAACATTTTTTTTTTTTTTTGCTTTGGATCTTGCTTAAGGTAAAAATCGACAAAAAACAAAGTATGGTAAATTGCACGTGCTTTGTTTTTACTTTGCTTTCTGAATGTAAAGGAACCCTGTGATAGTTTATTTTATGTATCAACTTGCCTGGATCATAGGATGCCCAGATATCTGGTTAAATATTGTTTCGGGGTTTGCCTGTGAAGGTATTTCGAAAAGCGATTAGCATTTGAGTTGGTAGACTGAGTAAAGTAGATTGTCTTCCCCAATGTATTTGGGCATCATCGGATCTGCTGAGGGCCAGAATACAACAAAAAAGTGAAAGGCGGTTGGTTAAATTCACGTTCTGCCTGAGTGCTTGAGCTAAGACATTGATCTTTTCTTTCCCTCAGCACTCCTGGTTCTCAGGCCTTCAAACATGGACAGCAATTGACACCATCGACTCTCGTTCTCAGACCTTCAAATTACAGCTCCAACTTTCCTGAATATCTAGCTTTGAGACATCAAATCATGGGACTTCTCAGCCTCCAAAGTCACATGAGCTTGTTCCTTATAATAAATCCCATTATATATATATATTATATAATGCATATCTATCTCATACTGGGGTCTGTTTCTCTAGAATACCTTGATTAATACAAATGTATAAGATATGGAAGACATGGAGCTATAACAAGACTCCTGAAAATAGGAGCCTGAGGTATGAAAGCTGGAGGAGCTCTTTACCTTTTCCCATGCTGGGAAATACTTTAGATAACGTAGATCATATTTGAAGAAATAAAGTCTCAGTCTGGAATTGCTGGAAATGTACTAAAGTCTGGGTTTTCCCCAACAGAAAAACTTTAACTTGAATTACACTTAACTGCTTATTGCTTTGTCAAAGTAGGACCTGTGACAGGTGGAAACTTAGTGGGCCAAGGTGTATGAATTAATCTAGTTTGTGGCTTAGAGCAGAGGAAGAAAATTGAAACAAACCTCTAATAAATGATGACATCCATTATGTGTCTGCTGACAGTCTTTCCAAGACCTTGACACAGGATGTAGTGGAATTGCAATGAAACCATTTTCCTTCATCATTCAACAAAGAAACTATTGATTTCTCTCAGTGCCACCAGCTTCTGATTTTCCTTTATTGTGTGCATGCTAACAATATCAAAAATCCCCTAGTTTTGTAAACTCTTTTTGGAAAGTGCAAATGCAATTGAGATCTCTGAAGTGATAAAAAGTTTCTTTGCCAAGCAAAGTTTTGACTGTAAGAAAAGTATGGGCCATCTGGGATCTTGGCAGCAAATCTGGTTTGCTACTCTTGGAACAAGAAATTCTTCTGTTATTGTAACCCATGGGCATCAACTGATTTAAAAGATGCTTCTAGAATAATTCTTTCCCACTGGCTTAAAAGTCACCAAGTAAAGTTTTGTCAAAAGAATTTTCTCCTATGCAGACAATCTATGACAATAGCAAAGAATGTTACACATATTTGAATGAAATTTAGGCATAAGTTTCACTTTTATGAGAAAGAAGGAAAATGTTCACTTGAAGAATAGTTTGACAATAAGGAGTTTATTAATTGCTTGGATTAATTAGTAAATTCCTTGAGCCATATGAATAAAATAAATTTTATTATTCAATGTCATACATTCAGCCACCTCAAGTGCTACCTAAGGTGGCTAGTAAACCAGTCTGCCATGGTACAATGAAGTATTGATGGCAACAAATAAATGGAGTTTCCCGTGCTGGAGGAAGTGCTTCTTAGTGGCAAACTCTCTTGAGTTCTCTGCAGGTAAAAATTGGCACACCAGAGCAGTGTCCAACTTTTCTGAAGGTTAATATTCTTAAATGACTTTAAAGTTGATTTGTAGATTTCTAATCCTTTACTATTACTCAAATTATGGATGACCTAAAACTTGCCAAAAACAATCTTGTGAGCAAAGGAAATACTTCAAGTCCCATTCCATCAATGAGTCCTGTAGAATCCTGTTGATCATTAATGCATGAGTACCAATGTCCAGCAATGAGAGTTTTTCAATTTTTATTTTATTTGCTACCTTTTGAACTAGCATTTTTATCATTGTTGTCCTCAAAAAGATCAACAGAAATCAAATGGTTGTAAAACATGAAATGCATCGCCAGAAGAAACAGCACCCCAAAAATTTAACTTCATCTGTAAAGCAAACAACATTGACTTTTAAAAAAAAATGTGCTTTTGAGCTAAATTGAAATTTAGTTTTCAGTGTTGCTTTCCCTTTTTAGATTTATTTAAGCTCTATAAAAATGTAAAGAAAGCTTTCAATCCATATGAAGGGCATAAATTTCCAACTCGGTAAAATAAACGGCACATGTATGTTCCCTGTACTTGGAAAACTTTTTGTCTACTCTTTGCTTAATTCATTATTTTATGTAGATTTCAAATCAGCCATTTATTTCTGAGAAAACTGTTTCCTGACTTCTCTCGTCCAGGCGAATTTGCCTGTTCTATATTCTCACACGACCAAATACCAGCCCTTCATAGCACCTATCATAGATGCCATTTTATGTATTTGTGTGAATTTTTTAAACTGATATGCTCTTCCACCAGCTTCATCTTCCGTGAGAGCAGGGACTCTGCCTGTCTTTCTCTACTATTGTTTTCCCAGCACCTAGAAGAATGACTGCACGTGGTAGGAAGTTGCTACGTCTTTACTAAAGAATAATGAAATCTTACCCAATTGAAAGCTTCTTGAATTTGACTAAAAAGAGCAATAGTTCTGTGGTGGAGAAGACTAACACTTAACATCCTGAGAGACAAAAACTGTGACCTTCAAGCTGCTAGGCCATTGATTTGCTCAGGTTCTAGAGAGTTTGAGAGACAGACAGACAGACAGACTCAAGACAATTGCAGACATTTTAGGCTAGATAATTTTGTTGAGCCTTTAAACTGAGATTCATTGCAATAGTCTACATATATTTTACTATTAATGGATGCACACAAATATACATATACTTATATTTCATACACATATACAACATATACATTTATTACATAAATATATATGTATATATTTCACTGTTCCATGTAAATGTAAAGGCACATTAGCTTGAGTGCTTCATTATTTTTGCATACACATTCCACGCACCCTATGAAATAAAGTGTTATACAATTATCCCAAGGTGATCATCTTGGTGAATTACTCTTCTCACGTTTCCATTTCAGTTACTCCTAAGAGACATGAGAGTTTCCCAACTATTTACCAGGGGCACCAAAGACAGAAAACTATCCTCTAGTCAACAGAAAAATGTTATTTTTTTCCTGAAATATAAAGAATAAAAACTTGTTATCCAAGCTGGTTAACATGAATAGATGTTTCTAAGACATAAGCAAATACTATTCTGACAATTTTTTATTTTTGCTTAAACTAAATACATGAAACCACTAATTAATAAAGTGCAAAGATTGGAAACATCACTAACAATTAATTACTTTGATAATTTGGCTGGCAAATGAAGATTTTTACTGTATTACAAACAGTTGGTGATTTTGTCCGCAGGGTCTTTTACAGTATGAAAAGATGTTCACTTGTCGGGAAGACTGCAGTGAATCAGATAGGACCTGGTAACATACCATGATGTGCAATGACACCCTGCATCTTGCATAGGAGACCGGGTTTTGCAGTCTGTTTGATCTAGGGGTTAAGATCTAAGGGTATCACCTTCTTAACACCCACCACTCCTATTTGACTTAAACACAGCTGTTATTAAAAGCAACCTCAGATCATTACTAACCCTCATGGCTGCTTAATCATCCAAGTGCAGTGCTGAGATGGAGAATGCAGTGATATTCTAAAGTCTACTTAATTGCTAATAATAGAAAATACACCTCAAGGAGAAACCCTGGATTTCTAAGAAGAAATAATTGTTTCTCTCTGTTCACAGACCATCAGAGTTGATTCTTAGTTACTTTCAATAGTTTCTTCAGCAGCACGGAATTCTTCACTTTGGGTTCTGGAAGACTATTCTGACCATATTGAGTACACAATATTAAGTCTGGGACGTCATTCAGATCCCAGTATCTAATGGCAGAATACATCTTTGGTAAGCACAGCAAAAGATAGGATGGTTTTGATGAAGCTATCAGTGCCAACCCTAAAAGCTCATATTTCAAACAAGTTTCTATTTGTTTAACAAACTTTCTATTCAAAGCAATTTAAAATACTACAAGATAATGCAAGATCTTACAACTTACGTACATTTGTTGCACATATATGGATATATAGTTCAGTGAATTTTTGTGCATTTACTCTAATAAAATATTATGTAGCATGTTAAGGTTTATTTAAAATATCTATTATTATTTTACTAAAAATAGTAATATGTATAGTAGGATTAGTAAGAATAACAGTAACAACAAGAATTACCATTAACAGTTACTTACCTAGTGTATCTATTTAAATGTTTTCTAATTTTATTTAATTGCATTGGCATGAAATAATAATGTGCTCTATAGGTGTTATTATTCACTCATTATGTTAAGGTAGGCTACTGCTGAAACACATAACCTTAAGAGTGCAGAGACTTACATAGTCAATGTTTATATGAACTCATCCAATGAAGATGTTCTTCACAGTCGGCCTTCCATTTCATTAAGACATCTTGCAAGTCCTTAGAGCATCCTGCATTCATGCAACAAATAGAGACAGGGAATAAGTAGAGTACCACGGGGCAGTGTTTTATGGGATGAGCCCAAAAGTGGTTGTCATCACCTCCACTCATAGTCTATTGGACAGAAGATAGTCACATGGCCACTTCTTACTGCAAACACAGCAGGAGGAAAATGAAATGTTTTCTGGTGAACACATGATAGTGTCTTCCAGATTCCTATTTATCAGTGAATAAAAAAAGATTTAGAGAATTATATCATCTTCCCAAACCAAACTAGTAATTGAAACTCAAGATGTTATTTAAAGTTAAGTGTGGCAGTGTAGCATTACTGGCCATGATGAAGTAACTGGAGCCAAACGATGTCCCATAATGAGAAATGAAAAAGTGAATAAATGTATGAACCAACTGCTACAGACACTGGTCAACATGCCAGGTAGGAGTAAGAACCCTTAGAAGAGCAAAAACCAGTGAGGTGAACCCTACAATTACCTTGACTTTTTAGGGACGTCTCTGGACCACAGCATATGAAAAGGGAAACCAAGCAGATTGCAGCAAACTACTCAACTGTGTAGACAGAGATTGGAGTTTGAGGAGCCTGAGGAAGCTGATATTCATGATCAGAGCATCAGAGAAGAGAGAGCTATGCAAAGAAAAACATTATAAATCTACAAAGGGCTCCCCATGTGCCTGTTGTTGAATACTAAACCATATATACTTTGAATGAAACTCTGCAAGGTTGGGCAAAAAGTAACCAGAGTTGTAAACTAAAACATTCTCCTAGTTCACTCAGGGCTGGGAGGATTTAAGTTCCAAGCAGCCAGAAGAAGTGTTTGTTGAACTCTCAGGCCATTAAGCAAAGAGCACAGAAGATCATGACTTTGTATTAGGGCCAAACAAGCTGTAGAGCAAAGGCTACAATAAATCTGCTCTAACAAGGCATAAAAACAAGTTTTAAAACGATTCAGATGTTCTGCAAGTAACTTACTGCCAGCCAGAATAAAGTGTATTAATCTATAAAGAAAACAACAAAATACAACTCTCAAAAATGTAATGTTCAAAATTTCCAGCGTCTACTATAAAATTATTACGCGAAGAAGTGGGGAAAATATGACCTATAGCCAGGATGAAAATCAGTCAATAGAAAAGACCCAGAAGTGACTGAAATGGTGGAATTAGCAAACAAGGAATTTATAATTCCCAAAGTTATAAAAGAAAAGATAAACAGAATGAGAAGACGAGTGGAAGTCATAAAGTAGAACCTAATGGAACTTCTGAAATGGAAACATCCAATATTGAAAGGGCAAAATTCACTGGATGGGATTAAAAGTGACTTGAACATTTCAGAAAAAAGAACAGAGAACTTCAAGAGTTTATATTGAATCTATACAAACTGAGGCTCAAAAAGAAAATGGAGAATTATGATGCATTTTGTTAGCATCAAGACAATGGTGAACTTGATAAATTCTTATATGCTAAAATATATGAATTTCATGACAAGATAAAAAGTGGTTTTACTCCACTATATAAAACCTACTAATGGCATTCCAAGATATTTTAAAAACATTTTAAATATACTTTTGCATATAATTTATATGACATAAATGATGTTTATGTTATAATATAAAGGATGACAATATAAGGGGGTATTATGCAATAGGCCATATTCACAATTCATAAATTGCTCAAGATGATGGAGGAGGCATTACTAATTTTTCGCTTCTTCTAATTACCTAGCAGTGAATGGCACCTCTGTCTATATCTATATAGTTACTCGCCCAAGCATAGGAGTCATTCTTGACTTACTGCTTTCCTTCCCTCCAACCTATAAGATACAATTCCATCACCAAGTTTGTTAATTCTCCTTCTTAAAATATTTTCATTCCCTATCTCAAGCTATACTGTCTAGAATTGTTCCAAACATATCCAAGTTGGTCTACTTGACTCAGTCTTGCCCTTCTGCAGCCCATTCCCCACCCTGCAGCAAGACTAATCTTTGTAAAACACAAGTTTGAACCAAACATGAAGTATAGTGTCCTTGCCATAGTTCGTAATGTCTTGTCTGATCTGGCTCCTAATTATCTCTCCAGTATCATCTCTTCCAAATTTTCTCCTTTTGCTTGAAGAGAAAAAGACAAAGCTACACTGGAAGTGAGTTTTAAGCAAAGAGTTTACCGCCATAATCTTCAGAACACAGTCAATCAGATGTTGACTCTAGACTCTCCGCCTTCAGTTTGTACAAGTAATAGTTTATATGGTCAGACAATGCTTAAAATTGTAAAAGATTGCATATGATGGATTATTTCAAATGTTATTTCTGTAGTAAAGCAACAAGAAATACGTGTCTAATAGAATTATTAGGTCTATTTTATATCTACTCGATGTGTTTTGCTGCGCTTGCAGTGCAGGCCTTTTATTCATTCTGGTTACAATTGCAAAGAAGAACTCTGAAGAATTTCTGTAGTAGTCAGTGAAAACTGTAATGTGTTTGCAATTTTGGGATATTTGTACACATCTTTTGCATTGAAGTTTTAGAGAAGTCTTCTCATTTAAGGAAATGCCTTGAGCTTAAAATGAGATTTTTTTCCCTTTATTTAAAAAAAGAAAATCTGTAATTACTGCTATGCATCTCAGAAGGAACTGATTTTTCTGTTTGTTTGAGGAGAATTCAGTCATAAATTCAGTCATATCTTTTCTTCCAATAATCAGATCATAAAATGATCATGAATCACCATATTAGAGATAGGAACAGCTAAAATACTGATTAATGTACAAAAATATCTGTAATAATAATTCTGCTTATGTCAGTTTTTATTATAAAAGTTTTTATTTTCCTTTAATGTTCATTGACACTCACTATTTTATATTTTTAAAATAATTTACATTTTTAAAAATTGAATATTTTATGTATACATCAATCAAACAAAGCAACTTTGAAGGCCAATAAATGAACTTTTCAAAATACTATAAAATTATATAGCCACTATAATTAAATTTAACTTAATTAATTAAATTATTATATGTAAAATATATTTAAATTAAATTAGTTTTAATGTCCCCTTTCACCCTCAAAATTAATTCAATTTGTAGAGATGATTGAAAGAAAAGTTTCAGTACAATTTTCACTTTACTTTTGGTCTTGCTATGTAAACATATAAGAAAATGCTCAGACAGAAATATTTTGAGTGTAGAGTTTTTATCTCCCATTGTATTTTTAAGGCTTCGTGTAGATAAGGTGCTAATAAACACTTGAATTAATAAATCAGAAAAGTTCATTTCTATTTTATGCTTGTTTGATAATTATATCCAGAATATGAGATGTTCTTTCCTAGAGATTAGGACAGATACAAAGGTTTAAGGCAAGATTAAACAAAGTCTCTACCCTCCAATTTAATTGGAATCATGGCATGCCTGCAAAGTGCCAAGTACAGAGTCTATATTGCCCAGTGCATTCTTTCATTTATCGTTTAAATATATGTTTTTAAATTTAGACTTATTTTCTCAAATTTCTTTAATTCTGGGAATGCTTTATCTGCACCGTTTTTGTAGTACCTGTCATTTTTGCTTCTGTATTAGAGCTATTTACAAGACTTATTTTCATACCAGATCATAACCAAGTTGAGGTCTCATCCATGTTTGATTCACTGTGATTCTTTCAGAGTTCTTAACAAATGGAAGGAGCTCAGAACATTTATTGAAATGATGAATGATATAACCACTCTACCAGGTAGTGTATAATGAATGCATATGAGTGATGCTATACAATCAGAGAAGGAATATAATATTTCCAATTAGAAATATTTCTTTATTCAATACGCATTTATATCTTGCTGCTAGGTGGCATGCATTGCACTGAGCACCATCATACAGAAGTGAATAAGACAAATATGATTTCTGCTCTTGTGAACATAAACATTAATTATTTTATTGATAAATATTTTAATATGAACAAATATTATGAAGAAGCCTCATGGGTTTATGAAAATAGGCAGTGAAGAGGTCTGACCTGGTCAAGGAAGTGAAGAAGGTAAAGGCTCTGTCAGGATATGCCTTCACAGAGGACGAAAGATCAACCTGGCCCAGGAATATGGGCATGTGCGGAGAGGTAGAGATTAAAGAGGCAGGATAAAGGGAGCAAAGGGATGAAATCAGAAAAGTTTGGGGGGGGCGGTGGCAGTCGTTGACTAGACCAGGAGCAGGAGGAAATGCTAACGAGGTTGGGAAGGTCAAACTCTGGAGGAGCCTTAAATACATTAAATCTCAGCTTCGTCCTGCACCAGGGTGGGGGGAGGTAGAACATGGACATTTTAGGGGGAATAGTGTTGACATAGAAAAGAAGGTTATGCATTAGATACAGAATGGATTTGAAATTGGAAAAAATAGGGAATACAGAAAGATATTAAAGAGAAAAGTCAAGAATTAAAGATATTTGTTAAAGTAATACGGCGATTGCTTAGTAATGAGCTTGAACTAAGATGAGGAGGACTTTGGGATGGCTTTCTTTAAAAGGTAGGACATCTATAGCTCTTCTTTCAAAGGTCAAGTTCTCCAAAGGTCCCAATTTGGAGAAACTCTTGTAAGAGTGTCTATTCATATTGAAGAAAACTTCTCAAATTCTAATAAAGCTTGCATCACTTTAATACCAAATGTCTTCTGAAACTCATAGAAATTAAAAAGGTGAGGGTAATTAAAGACCAAAGGCAGGGGCTGGCCCAGTGGTCCAGCGGTTAAGTTTGCAAGTTCTGTTTCAGTGGCCCGGGGTTCGCCTGTTCGGATCCCAGGTGCAGACATGGCACCACTTAGTAAGCCATGCTGTGGTGGGCGTCCCACATATAAAGTAGAGGAAAGTGGGCATGGATGTTAGCTCAGGGCCAATCTTCCTCAGCAAAAAGAGGAGGATTGGCAGCAGTTAGCTCAGGGCTAATCTTCCTTTAAAAAAATAATAAAAAGACCAAAGGCAGTTGCAAAGTATTATTCAAATACAGGAAGTACAGGGTGATGGACCTCTTAACAGACCTGACTCTAGTGCCACAAAAGAACATGTACGTAAATTCATCCAGAGCTACAGATATTTCCATCATTTATTATACTTATTATACATACAAATGCTAATACTTTGGGGAAAAAATCTATTTGGTAATTTTCGTTTTATTAACTTTGACAAAAATGAAACCCAATTTTGACATAAGCAATAAGGCAGATTCATTTCTACAATTCTCTAAAAAAGATTTTTTAAAAATATGCAGAAAAAGTCTATTTCTATTCTTAGCAAAGAAAACTATGTTTCTTTGTAAATGAAAACACCACTTGTCAGAAAAACCTTGAGTAGGAAGAGTAAATTTTTATTAATATTAATTCCACGATCAGTGTTCCTTTAGCAACTAGCTACCCTGGGGGCTCCACAAGACTCTGAAAGTGTTATTCAAGGTTTCCCCCAGAGTCTAATGAAGATAATTTACTAATGGATGCACTGTTTGATTTGTATCCAAAGGCAAAGAAGGACATAATTGATTAGCATCTGAATGTGAGAAACACTAGAGAGGTTCCTTTAAAAAATGATGCTCTCATAGTACAAACAAAAGCCAAGATTAATGTTTTTGTCAAATCCCTAAAAGAAAATGGAGAGGACGCTGCCTTCCCCCATCAAAGATGTACAAGGATGAGAACTTGCCTTGGCAGACCGTTTCTGCATTCCCTTCAGATATGGCACCAGCTTGCTTTTTTTAGTCTTGAGTTGTAAACAACTGAATAGACTGTTAATATCTGATCAATATTTAGTCCTGCCCTTGCAAGTTCCACATTTGTTTCAGTTATGTTTGTAGGCTTGTGTCACTTGAAATAAACAGATGTTATCATGGTTCTTGGTTTGAGATTATACTACTTCCTTATGTATTTTTGGAAAAATATTTTTAGAGTAAAGTAAAATTTCTAAAAGCAGAGAGAGGTATAACGTGGAATTTTCCCTTGTGCTTTTTACTACCTCCTGTTTTACTCCCCAGAGTTAACTATTAATAGTTTCTCATTAACCAAAATGGGAAGAAATACAAGAAATTAATTATAAGATGACATAAAAATAATACCTTGCATGTGCAAAGTATTTTAGAATTTACTAATAACTTTCATATAATTTTTGATCTTTATGTAATCTTGTACAGAGGATGAAACTGAGGTTTAGAAAGGGAAGTGACAAATTAGGTCACATAGCTAATGACTGTGGGGTAGTGCTTTGATACAGATCTTCTGTCTTTAAGACAACTCCCCAACGCAGGCAGACAAGCTTACTCAATCTGCAGAAGGCATCAGAGTGCAGTAGAAGAAGAATTTTAGAAAAGCAATAACATAGTATTATAATACATAAACCTTATTAACAGAGGGAAGAAATGGGCATTCAGAAAAGAGAAAGGTTGAAGAATCTGCCATATATTGTTAAAGCACTAAACCTATAAACAACCAAAATCAAGTTAATTTGGACTTTTGTCCAAAAAATAAGAAACAGTCCTCTGCAATTGATAATCCACTCCAAACATCATGAACTATGTAAGATGTGCCTGAAATTTCTACCTCAGGGTTTCCAAAAGTGCCACTATGGCACACAAATCTTGTAAGATGCTGTAAAAAAATCTGTGCTTACACAAATTTGGATAAAATGGTACTATATCTCTGTCCCATCCCTTTGTAGTTCACAATGGATACAAAAGTATTACAGGTTCTGTGAACTCCTACAAGAAAGAAACTTGTTTAATGTTTTTTATGCTAGTTTTTCTCAAATTTATTTGACCCTTGGTCCCAATATTATTATTTTTTTTTTTTTGAGGAAAATTAACCCTGAGCTAACATCTGCTGCCAATCCTCATCTTTTTGCTGAGGAAGCCTGGCCCTGAGCTAACATCTATGCCCATCTTCCTCTACTTTACATGTGGGACACCTACCACAGCATGGAGTGCCAAGTGGTGCCATGTCCACACCCGGGATCAGTACCAGCGAACACTGGGCTGCCAGAAGCGGAATGTGCACACTTAACTGCTGTGCCACTGGGCCGGCCCCTGGTCCCATTATTGAAGTCAGACTAATAGCTTCACTGGGCATCATTTTAGGAAATGGCGTCTACTTAGATGTAGAAAGATTTGGACTGGAAGTGTAGCATGTCAGTTAAAGAAATAAAGCATACTGTTCATCCTATGTCATTTCATACCTTATTCTTATTGTTGACTTTTCTTACAAAGGCAAAAAAATCCGTGGACACTTTATTGAGAATTCTCACAGTTGCTTCCCCGACGCTAATATATTCAGGAAAATCTGATTAGGAGAAGACATTTTTAACTTTCCATTATTCATGCTGCTTGAATTCCTTCATAGTTAAATGGATATAGTCAATCAATTAAACAATCAATCAGCACACGTTTTCCTTGTTTACAATGCTTTCTGTAGGACAAACATGGAATCTGCCTCAAGGAGCCTGCAATTTAATTGAGGCGACTGGGCGTGGATACACTGATAAATTATATAACTATGAGATGTTAAATATACATCATCAGAAATGTCACAAGGCAGGCTTGATTAATTACTGAGTGAGAGTTAAGGGTAGTTCACACGCTGTGAGTTCAGAAGAAGTGAGGTCATGGTGGGTGGTGGTGACCTAACGTGGTGATAGGGTCCTGAGAGTCACATATGCTGAAGCCTATATTTATGTCTGAGTTCAGGCACAGTTTGAAAAATGGCAGAAAGCTTAAAAGCAAGCAAACATACTAATGCATTTGCATTTCTGAATTAGAAAAGATACTAGCCAACAAGAAAGCAAGAAAAAGAAGTTAGGAAATTGGCCACTTTGCAGGGCTTCAAGAAGAAGATATTGGAGGAAAACAGTAAAACAAATGAAATGAATACTAAAACACGTGTCTTAATTAATCGAACACACCACTCAATCACTGTTCGTTATCTTTATCACTTCTAAAGGAAGAGACGCACAAATAGATTTCCTTTTAGATGGGGCTGAAGGTTGGGACAAGGAGTGGAAATTGTCCAGTGAGGCAGTTCTAAGTTTTAGCTCAGGGATTTCAAATGAAATTAGACATTAATTTAATACAGAAATTTCTCTGATTCTATAAATCAGGAATTAATTTAGTTAACAGCTTGAAAAGAAATAATCTATATAACTAGATAGAATAAATCTAACTTCCAAGTTCTGAGTGTATTTTCCAAAACAGTGCAGGATTTGCTATACTGTTTATATCTGGAAATTGATATAAATTTATAATCTTGAATATGTAGATATCGTTTGGCATACTTTAATATAGATGAGTACTTTTCACAAATATGAGTATATGCTGCATAGATGTTTTTTCAGAATTTTAAAGCTTCAAGGAGGCCGACATCTTACTGAGTTAAATTTCTTTGTCTTCATGGAACATGAAGGAATTAGGCAGCAATATCTCCATGTGTACGAAGAGGTCTCTCACTTCTGCCTCTTACATTATTTTGGCAATACTGCACTCCAAAAGAGATAGGCATGAAGCCCCAGAATGGTGCATTTGAACCCATGTCTTTATAGAAGACACAGGAGATATATATATATATATATATACTTATATATATACATATAAGTTGCTCTAAGAAGCATGCTGAAATGTAGATTACTCTAGTGAACTTAACCCAAATTAACTAAAAACTGAGCTAGATCATCCTCAAAACTGAATCCCGAACTATATCACAGTTCAAAACATTTTTACAGGACCATTAAAAATGCTAATCCAATATTAATTTGCCAAACCTAAACACTGTCTACGCAGGTTTCAAAATCTATTCTGAGCCAAAACTACCCACCGTGAGTCGGTAGTTCTATTCTCTCACTCAGTTCAGTTTACTCCGAACTGTGTTATTCCCAGTTATCAGAATGAGCCAGACTCATCAAGGAACCAGTATAGCATTGGAATAAAAGCATTTAAATTAGGCCAGTAGGGTGATCTGCCTTTTGTTTCTCCTGAAAAATTTAATGAGATATCCAATGTATTCAATTGTTCATTTAAAAAATTATTTACTGAACACCTACTATGAGCTCGACACTGAACAGGGCACTGGGAGATACAAGAGGAGTATGACAATGGTTTTGCCCTGTGGAATTTACTAGAGCAGAAGAAGAAATTAGGTATTTAGCAAATATTTTCCCCAAAATTTGTGCAATAGATTGTGATATGTGTGCAGAAGAAGCAGCAAAAGCATTCGTAAGAGTAGCTGATGCAGGGCTCTCCTGAGCAAACCTTGGCAGTCAGAAATTGGAGGCTGAATCAAAATGCTCTCGTCTGTTAAACTAAATTTGGCTGGTGAGTGAAATTTTTCTGGATGTGTAAGTGATGCAAATTTATGCAAATACTTTATATCCTGACTCTTCACACTCCTTTTGATACAATTTCCTTATTGGGCTCATTGCAGTTAAAATCATGTTTGTACTGTAGAGAAAGTCTTAAGACTGCATGAACTTTGAGAAGATGAGAAAGTTTAGAGCCAGTTTTTTGCCTTTATAACATTATAAATCTGTCATTTTTCAGGTTGTTTAAAAAAGGTGGATATACTTGTTTAAGCAAATCTATTATTTTACTCTGATAAAATCTCTGGGTTATATTTAAGTTGTCTGATTTAAATAATTTCTCAGTATTTAGTTCATGCCTAATTTATTTTATTTGTTAATTTGACTGGTGGAGATGGAAGTGTATGTTACAAAAGATGTGGAAATCTTATCACGGCTTATCAAAAACATATACCTGAGCATCATTCTATCTCGGAAAAATACAGTAAACTTAAAATCATCTGCCCCTCCAAGTTACTAATTTGAATACTTACAATTATGTATATTTCAATATCTTAAAAATGTGTGGTTATGACAATACTTTTGCTGATTTATTCTGCATTTGTTTATATTTTCATTCTTCAAAGCACTTCTTTGTGTTAGTTTCTTGAATTGCAGGGTGTTGTTCATTACACCTTGCTTTGTAAGGTTTACACAAAAACTCCCACACGACACAAATATAAAGAGGAATGTAATTTGTGAGGTTATAGATGGCATCTTTTTACTGCAATAAAATAAGCAAAGAATAAATAAAACTGAATTAAACTGAAGCCCATTAGTGAGACATGAAACAACGCAAAAAGGGACTGGAAGGGATTAATAGCAAATCTTCAAAGAGTGTTCTTTTGTGCACTAAATGTTTGACTAAGGTAGGAAGTTTCTAATTGTGCCTTTTAGAATGCCAGATTTTCCATTGTCTTTGCAGCTAGGGTGAGGAGAACCATGTTTTCCATACATATAATAGTGGCTCCCTTGTTTCTACAAGACTCTAGAAAATAGAGAGAAATTGGGAAGCGTTGAAATAAACTTTAATTCTAAAATAATTTATTTATTTTTTTAATTTATTTTTTGTGAGGAAGATTGGCCCTGAGCTAACATCTGTTGCCAATCTTCCTTTTTTTGCTTGAAGAAGATTGTTGCTGAGCTAACATCTGTGCCAGTCTTCCTCTACTTTATGTGGGACACAGCCATAGGGTGGCTTGACGAGCAGTGCTAGGTCCACACCCAGGATCCAAACCTGCCAACCCCAGGCCTCCAAAGCGGAGTACATGAACTTAACCATCACGCCACCCGGCCAGCCACATAAAATAATTTATTTTTAATCCTGTCAATGACTTCCATCATGTAGACACTGGTTTCTCTTTGTTCTTGTCTCCAACTCCACAACTGGGTTCTGCTGTCATATCAGAGAGGGGAAGGCAAAAGAATGAGGGAAGGAGGAAGGATAGTAAGAATGTGGAAGCTGAAGTCAGGTAGTCAGGACTCAAATTTCTCCATCAATTAGACACTGCATCATTTTAGGCAAGTTATTTAACTTTCCAAACCTCAGTTTCCACATCCATAAGTGGGTATAACAATAGTCGCTACTGAACAGGTTGTTGTGAAAATTTATTGAAACACAGCATGTAACATGCTCCATCCAGGGGGCATACGACAAGCTCTTATTATGAGGAAAATTAAAACAGAAGACAGCATATATTAAACATCAAAGAAGTAGTGAAAGTAGATACAAGAATTAAGAGAAGACTAGAGAAGAGAAGGATGTAAATACAGTAGTATTTGATGTATCATGGTGGTTTCCACACATAAATGAAGGTGACATAATTAAGAATTTTATGAAATCATAGTCAGATTTTTATTTCAGAAGCTATGTAATCCAGAATCTGCCTCCCACACCTTCCTAAATTTATGTTATGATCACAATTCAAGAATTGCTTCATAGTCAAGGAGCTTCTTATTGGTTAAAAATCTCATATGGGTGTCTTCTTATTGGTTAAAAAAACTCACTAGTCAGTACCAAGTGCTGGAGATACTGAAGGAAGCTGGACAACATCCAGTTTGAGACTGAGACTGCGAGAGTCTCTTAGTAACTGTTGTCATGCATAATATCCTCCAATGGAACTTAATATTTTAGTTATTATCGGAGGACAATACAGAAAAACTCTGGTGCTTAAATTTCTCTGTTCATGAAATTCTTATGTTAAATATTTTTATGCTAAATATTTCAGTTCCAAACATTTTAATGCAACTGAAAAATTCTCATGACCTAACTCAGTGATTTTATTGAGTCAGTTTAGTGATCAATTGGTTGAGAAGGTTCAAATAAATTGTTCTGTTCACCCCGAACATAAATGCTGCTGACTCTCCTTAGTGACAGAGTATAAATAGATCATGTTATACGAGGCATATTGAGGGTTTTTTTTTTAACCTTTCAAAAGAATTAGCATTGCACATAGCATTACTATTTAAGAATTTCCTCCACACAGAACACGGTGCAAAAAGTCTACCCCCACTGACACTCATCAAAACAGAAAGCAAACAAAGATCGAGAATTTGGTTTTGAGGAGTCTTGGTAGATGAACATAGATTGGTGGTAGGCATAGACATGAATGCCTTGAACACTGCTGAGAGTAGGCATCTGGTTAAATCAATTTTCTATTTAACAGAGAGTCTAGAATAAACTTTGTTATCTTTCACAAAAGTCAGATGGCTATTTTTACTGGTTTGGAAAATAGAGTAGCACGTGGAATGGTCCTTAAATTTCATAACTACTTTATGAGTCTTGACCACCTTCCTTATTTTCTTCCAGTAGCAGTGACAGGCAAGAGATATCAATCTGGCCAATTTGCATTGGAAAGACTTCAGGTAGACTAAGTCTCATCTTACTGAGGGTGAAAGGCTTTAGAAATTCATGACTCACACTGATACTGTTGGGTTCTCTGTTATTGGACCTAACGAGCATTCATATGAGTGTCTCAAAATCAGTTGGGAATACCCTTCGCCCCATGGCAGTCAACTTGATAATGACAAGACCAAGCTTCTTGACAGAATCTTCACACTAATCTTGTGGTATCATTGGCAGTTGGGCACCAGACTTGACACTTGAGGACATGGGCAATTTGCCCTTCATACAGGGGTACTCCTCTCTCCTGACTTGTGTGTGCTCTGTGTGAGCCAGGTCGTAATCTCACCCACATGAAAGGACATAAGATCACTTCCTAATGCCTGTGGCATCTTTCCATCAATCACTCTCACCAGTGCATGAGACAATTATACATTATCTGGGGACTTTGTTGGAGTCCAGGTATTACATTGTACTCCTATCATCTCATTGCTCTGGCAGTTCCACTACTATGAGAGACAAGTGTTAATTGTGAATACAGGAATATAGTAAACTGAAATAATTATATTTTCTCACCTGAAGCACATTTTAATAATACTTGCAACTATATGGACATATTTTAACTTCATAAGTTTTCTGCCAGAAAATAAATTGAATGATACTTTAGAAAACATAAAGCCAAAAGGGGAGAAAAAAGAACCAGAGTATGGAGTGAGTCTCATATTATTAAAAAATCTGGGCTGCCTAGCCAAGTAATTAGCTAACTAATTAGGAAAAATAATTAGTATCTCAAAACTTTCACTTCATCATCTATACATTGGAGACTATTTCCCTAGAACAATTTCTCAAGAATTTTTGATTCTTAAGAAAAAATGTATTAAACTACATTCGAGGATTATAAAGTATCCTCTTGTAAGAAATCATTAGCACCAATTATTTGTTTAAAAAGTAAGAATAAATAGCCAACAAAGAAGTTAATTACAGTACAGTCAGCAATTATTTGGATAATTAATCAAATACGAACGCATTTGTTTGTACAAGAAAAAAATAACAGGGAAAGAGAAAATACAGTTGGAATGTGTTAATATTTTTAACATAATTTTTTCTTTTTTACTAAACTTGCCCTGAGCAAGAGTATGATAAGAAAGTAACTGAACTTTGTTGATTGTCAAAGGGTTGATTTTGTCACTTCCAAGACCTACTCTCTCTTTTATTCAAGAACCTGGAATAAAAGAAGACAAATAAAGGAAAACAAGAAAAATGAGTTAATTCTTAAGAACAAAGTGAGTTCATTTTTGACCTGATGAAAGAAAACATCAATATAGAGATGAAGTTAGAAAACTACAAGACAACAGAAAAATGAATTACTACACACAACATTCCAGTACATTTTGCAGTCTTTATTTTAATGACCACTACAAAACATTAACCCGAGAATAAATGATTTAGTGAAATAAATAATGCTTTTATGTGCTTTTTATCATCATCCCTCAGCTGCCATAAAATATAACAATTCTGGAATCACTGGAAATAAACATTGCCAGTTCATCTAATCCCTTTCCTTGTTTTTAGCTGGTATCTAATCTTAACTATTTTATTTGTGGATATGAGATACAACCAAAAAAAATCAGAAAAGGGTGGAAAATCTTTAGAATAGATGTCTGGGTTCATTCTTCTCACTCTACAGATGATGGAAAGCAGGTCCAGGATGGTTCTATACTTTCCCTGAGGCCAGATACCTCAATTAGTGGCAGAAGCAGGAGAGAAACCCAAGTCTCCTGACATTGGTTCTTATCTCCTTTCCAATACACCAGGTTGCCAATGTTTAAAACTTGAAATATTCATTAATGAACTTGCTGGTAGATTCATCAGTGATGACATGGAAATTAGAAGACGGTAGAATGGTTTTCTAAGGGAACAGTGAAAGAGCATACTATTGAAAAATATTTTTTCTTAATATTGCTATTTTATTTTACGTTTTAAACATAATATCCTTAAATATCCATTATGTATCCATAAAGAATTGTATAGAGTAAAAAGTGGAGAGCTCCTTTCTCTTCTCTCCACCCTGCTTTTTTCATTAGTTTCCTTTCTAATTGACATATGTTCTTCCAATCTTTTTTCAATGAATTGATGTACTCACATACATACGTAAACAGGCTAAACCTCAGGATGGTTTTGGATGCAACAAGATAAATATACAAAATAAGCTAGCTTGCACATTAAGGACATTTATTGGCTCACCTTACTAAAAATGTAGACTTCAAGGTTGACTTAATCCAGGCTATGTTTCCTGCGATTCCTTGTTGAACTCTGCTTGTGCAGTGAGCATTTAGTGGGATGGCTTCAGCAGTTCTGGGTATTATATCCACAAACAGCAATATCCTGAGAAAGAGAGAGCTACATCTAGAAACTATTCCAGAAGGGGAAGAAGAACTTTCCTAGAAGGCCCTCAAGAAACTTCTTCTCATAACACATAGGCCTATATTGGGTCACATTGCTGAACCAATAACTAGCAAGGAAGAAGGATTTGTAGAGTCTTGAGTAGGGCCATTGTCCATGGAGACACATGGATGCAAGGAGAACTGTGAATTGCTGCAGACAATTTGGATTCTTGTAAGAAGAAGAAAGGAAGGTACAGATGTGAAGTAGATAATTTACAATGGTCACTACACACATACAAATAAATAGTTCTCTCTCTCTCTCTCTCTCTCTCCCTCTCTCTCTCTCTATATATATACATACATAACTCCATGAGAACACATCTTGGACATCTTTTGCGCCATCATAGAGCTCTATCTTATTCTTTTGAATTGCTTCATAATAGATCATGATACAAACATACTAGAATATTTAATCAATACCCTAATGATATGAATCAATTTTTTAATTTATCAGGTATATTTCCTAAATTTGGATGAGGTCTGAGTGAGAAATGTTTAAATAACCCTCATCACAAAGCTAAAAGCAACAAACAAGATACAGAATCCTAGATTTTCTACATTTTATAAAACATTCACGTAAAACAACTATAGGGAGCAGCACTATATGCCTGGTCCTTTGAGCTTTTCATGTAGCAGCCAGACAGTAGTTAATGAAGTTTCATATGCCATATTTCTCCGGTTCTCATGAAAAGCAAAATGGAAATTCTTCATCAGTGGCAAAAAGGAAAATGAGAGTGGTAAAAGTCTGAATAAAGACACAACTGAGACCAGAATTTCTTCCCAGCAATTTATTTAAGATAAAATGTGAATTGGCTTTGAAACATTTAAAGAATACCTAACTTTCCCAACTAACCAAGTGAGTGATGTATAATTTAGTCTTCATTCAATGTAACACCTAAAAATTTATTTCCCTGCCCTAGACTGTAAGGCCCACAAGATCAGAAACAACATCTGTCTTGTGGACTATTGTATCCCCAGAGCCTAGCATAATTCTTGGGCCTGGAAACAAGTAGGCACTCAATAAATTCTTGTTGACCCAACAAATAAATGAGTAAAATAAAGAGCTGTAAAGAATGGCATGGACCTTGCCCTCTACTGGGGATGATGATATAGTAACAGTTGTACTGTGTGATCAAATATCTCAGGGCTAAAACGAAGGGCTAAAGTCTTATGTGACAAGTGAAATTAATAGCAATGAGTGAAGTCACTAGAAACGAGAAATCATGAAATCTTTTAACAAGGAGTAGTCTTATATCCTGTCTATGTGAACTGGCAAAGCCTCATTTTATTTAAGATTATTTTGGTTGCAAGGAGCAGTCACACAATCTCAAGGAGGAGGGAGAGGAAATTTATTCTAATGAGACATACATTTCATAGGAATTGAAGTGCAGAGACTACTATACAGCTGGGAATCATAGAAACAAGAAAACTACCAGAAACAAACCCAGCTCTCTCTCTGTCCCTCTCAGGAGTTGAATGGTGGGTGGTCCAGCCCTGCTAGTCTTACCCAGCCAAGTTCTCTGTCAATGCCAAATCAATGCCTCTGCTTCTTTGTGTTCTTAATATATCATAGCTGTAGTTTCCTTCTACTTCCTTGTCTTTATTATAACACTTGTACTTTGCTGCCAGATGCTGATTAACCTCTTTAATGTCCTGTATTTAAAATGCCAAATGAAGTATCTCATTTGCCAAGCTCCTATTTTCTGTTCAGACAGTAAGTAACTAGCCACCCAATATATAGACTAAATTTGTGGCTCATGGTCATGTAGCGTGCTGACCTTTCAGCAGGGGTGTAAACAGTCACAGATTTCTGAGAAGAAATCATGGGAAAGTGGGCAGGCACAAAATAGATCTAGTGCAAATGTTTATTTATTGGCTAATTTTTGGATTATCAAAGCAATATATGATTAAAGATAACTCATGATTACCTTTATAATACTGAATCATTATATATATATATCTTTGTATATTTTCCTCCAGTCCATTTTCATGCATATAACTCCAATACTATGTCCTATATACATTTTTTTTAAAAGATGTCGGATCTCATTCTGTCTATTTTTATAGATCTCACATTTCTGGTTGCTTATTTATATTACTTACTCTCCTTAAAAACATTAATTTAAATGACTATATAATATTCTCTCTTAGAAATTCATCATCTTTACTTAGTTACCCTCCCCCAATTCCCTGCCATCAAACTTCTAGACACAATAACGTTATGGCAAATATCCTGTTACCTAAATATTTTTATGCACTCTGATTAAGTTCTTAAGATAGATTCCCAGAAATAAAATTACTGGATAAACTTGCATGAATTTTTTTTTTTAAGTCAGGTGTTTTCTTGTTTTTGTTTTTTTTTGCAGGGGAAGATTCACCCTGAGCTAACATTTGTTGCCAACCTTCCTCCTTTTTTCTTCCTTTTTCCCTCCCAAAGCCCCAGTACATACTTGTGTAGAGTTGTAGCTTCTTATAGTTCTTCTTTGTGAGCTGCTGCCACACCACGGCTAGTGACAGACAAGTGGTGTGGTCCCACACCCGGGAACCAAACCCAGGCCGCAGAAGTGGAGTGCACCAAACTTCACCCACTAGGCCATCAGTGCTGGCTCTGGCATGAACTTTTTAAAGGCTATTGAGATACATTGCCAAGTTAGTTTTACTAAAGTTTGTGTTTACTTTTTCTCTCAGAAATTGTATAAGAAGCTATCATTTAATTCTCACCAAATATCCCTAGCATGTGGCTAATGACTATATTTAGTAGACTATTTCTATAAAGTTCAAAGACAGAATTTCTAAATAATGGAAGAGTTGCTTGAAGTATTAAAATCTAAAATCACTTAAGAATGTATACCTTATTTTGGAGTTGTAACAGTCTAGGCAAACTACATAATCAAAATCCTCCTAAAAATTTAATAGCATAGAATGTTAGACCAGAGACTATTATTACAACTCCCCATATTTTTAAATTAATTCATTTACCTGTTTATCTATATTTTCAGTCTCAATAAATATTAGTCATCTACTGTAAGTGCAGGCTGTGCTAGTTGCTAGGGACACAAATATGAATAAAATGTTTCCCACACCCCTAAATCTAAAGTGGTTGACATACATGGAAACAGCCTATTACAATGCGATGTTTACGTGATATACGGGAAGAAGACACACAGAGCTATGGGTTCCAAGGGGGAGAGATGGCGGACTCTGCCACAAGAGATAAGCAAGGGAGACTTCATAGAGAAAATGACATTACTGTGATATTAACACTGAAATTTTTATTAAAAAGCAAACACAAAATGGTTACCCTTGTAGCTGGAGAACAGAAAGAAGAGCTAGATTTCGTCAGGTGGTGAAGTGTCTCTGCTATTTCAAATAGTTTGCATTTATCTTGAAAGTAAGAATGAGCCACTGAAGGCTAGGGCAAATTAGAGGCTGTTGCAACAATCCAGGGAAAGATGAAGAGATGCTGATAATGCCGAGGCCCTGGAGAGCAGTGAAGAGACTTGGCGACATTTAGGAGATAAAATCAATGATGTTTATCAACCAATTAGATGTGGATTTGGGGGAAATGGGAGCTGAGCTTTTTTTTAGTGGGTTTATTAGTACATGGTTGATCTGTGGACATAAGGCAGAACTGGTCAGGGTCAATTTGGGCTTTATTAATTTTGAAGTGACTGAAGGATATGAATTTTGCATATAAGTTTAGAACTCGGTAGAGAAGCAAAAACCAATGATAAAGATTTGAGAGTCAAAAGCACATAAATAGATCATAAATCATATTTGAAAATATCAGCTAGGGAGAGTATAAAGGGTAAAAGAATGTAGGGTATAAAATAAAACCCTAAAACAGTGAATGTTTTAAGAATTGTACAGGAGAATGGAGCTACTAAAGGAACCAAGAATCACTGTTTCTAAAGACTGAGTGCTACTAAAGAAGAGAATAAATGTTTCTGAAGTGCAAAAAAGAGGGGATGGCCAACTTTGTCAAGCACAGCAGAGTTCAGGCAAAACGAGGGCTAAAATTGCCTAGTATACTTTGCAACTGGGAGTTACTGTTGACCTGAGCCATTTATAGTGGCTCTTGTGGTGGTATAAATCATATTATGGTAGACAAACTAGAGAATGGTAGGTACAGACAGTGGAAAGATAAATTACTATTTCAGGAATTCGATGGTGGCATGAAGACTACAATACATAGTTATAAGCCATTTCACAGTTTAATGAAGTTATAGGTTAGCAAAGTCTCTGAAGATAAAGGAAGAAAGCAGATAATTAGTGATGAGAAATAGACTAGAGAGAATCTGGAGACCCAATGCTTTAACCTAAAATGACCAAAGTGAGAGTACATTTTGATTAAATATTGCAGGTCTATGTTTTAAAATTTTCATATAATTGAAATCAAGTACTATCATATACTATATTTGATTTATAAAATGAGTATTCCCAATTTAAGCATACACATCCCCGGATTTCATCTTGGCACCATAGTCAATACGTACAAGCATTTGATGGATCCCATCCGTGTGTACTTTGTCAATTTCAAATGCCATGGCTGTGGCCTAGAATAAAATGTAGAAAGGTATTTCAATTAAAAAAAAAAAAGCAAACAAGCAAATGTAAACAGGCATAATATTCAGTTGGATAAAATTGTCTGAGTAGCCTGGAGACCCACTAGACTAAAAAATTTATGAGTGGAAAACTCTATCTTCTTTGTATTTTTATCTCCAGGACCTAGCACAGTTTCTGGTACAGGCTAGACATGATAAAGTGGATTGAGTAAGTGAATTTTGGGAACACCAAGACTGGGGAGATTATTAGAGCGATGGAAAACTGATTTATTTTGTCCTCCATTTGTGTAATTTAGCAGAGAAGAGGAAAAGAAATTTAAAGGTTATGACCCATATGGTTGGTTTCTAAAAGCAAATTGATACTGGTGAAAAGATGATAACGATTTTACATTTGTAATCGTTCACCTGTTTCGTCTGTTTTTCTGTATGTACTTCCTACATTTTCTATAACCCTGACTCTATTACTTCCTTGTTTACTCTCCTCACTTTTCTTCCATCTTTCCTTGATAGTGTTTATTTTCAGGGTTTATTTTTGGCTATATTTACCTGAAGAAACTTAATAGTTGGTATCCTTCTTTTATATTATATAGAGAATAATCAGTGTCATCTTTCCAAATGGCGACTGATGTCTTGCTCCAAAATTTTAATGGCTCCATTCTGCTCTCAGGAACAAGTCCAAAATCCTTTAAAGTTTTTAAATTCATGCTTAATCTGGCCTTACCTAACTCGCCATTATTATCTCATGTCTCTTTTTCTCTCCCTCACCGTGCTGTTCTATTGTTGCTATACGTCTTCCCAACTAGTCTTTGTACCAGCAGTGCCTGAAATGCTCTTCCCAACCCACTTGCCCTCTTCTTACAACTAGCTGCTTCTGGTCCACAGAAAGTAGCTATTTTCCTAGTTCCACACATTCATGGCAGGCTGTATTCTTTGTAACAAATATCAAAGACTGTTAATTAACTGGGGTTTTTTTCTTGTGTAATATTCTTCTGCGTCTATAGAATATAAATTCCACAAGGTCAAGGATTTATCCATTTGTTTATCTCTATGTTCCCATTGTCTGATATATTGCCTCAATATAATATGCACTCAATAAATATTTGTTGGAAAAATAAATAAATGAAATGATGGGTGTTGAGAAAAAACAGGATAAGAGCCACTCATAACTGATATAACTTTAAGTGATTTTCAAGGAAAAGTTTCTGGGATCATAGTGCAGAGAAGAAAATCCAATTCTTTCTTAACCTCCCACACATGTGAGTCTCATGGTCAATAATGTGGTAAGAAAGTTAGGAAAGTACAGTTTTTATTAACTGAATCCTAACTACCTAAAGTTCTCAATGTTCCTATGTTAATGATCTTTTAATGTTCAGTGTTAATTAAGGAACCAATTTTAACTTAAAAAATAGTGGCATCCATCTCTACTAAATGGAACACAATTTCAAGTTTTGTCCATGTAGGATTGTATAATCTGGTACAAATTCCCGGAATTAAATAGTTGACGACTTTACCTTTTTAATATTGGATAACGATACTTGTTTTTTGATGGCTAAAAGTTTTAATCAGCCTCTGGATCTTCAATCTGGATGCCAGAAATTGCAAACCATGTTGTGTTAAATAACAGAGGAAAATGAACTAATTGAATGTTACTTTCAACAATAAGAGCAAGACCACCCCAACAATGTTTTTTAGTAAATTTCAATGAATCAGAAGTTGCATGTTTCTGAAGATCCTATTCCCCCCAAATTTTTGTTGTTGTTATTGCAGTAAAATACACATAACTTAAAATTTACCATTTTAGCCCCAAATTTTAAGATTAAATAAAGATATAATATACATGGTAGAGACTTCCTGGCAGTTCTCTAAACCTGTTTCTTCTGTTTCCTGTACTTACAGCTATACTTTATCTCCCAGCTGTCCCCTCAGTTCAGTGTGGCCATATGGCTGGGTTGTAGCTCGTGGAATGTGGAGTGTGACCAGAAGCTAGCATGCTCCCCTAACATCTTCTCCATTACCAAAGACTTACTCCATACTTTTTCCTCATCTAGTGGTTGAACGAGAGGACTTAAATTCCCTAAGACTACCAGATGGAGGATCCTGGTTTCTTGAATGATCACTTGGAAGGCGACCTGATACACTGGAGCAGTTAGGATCGCTTATTATGAGGTGGGATTTGGAATTTTGATGCTTCACAATCTGGCATTACCCTAACAAATACAATGTGCTTTCCATAGCAGATACAAATATTGACCGATAGCTTTTCACAGGTATTGAAGTAGTAACATATACGGTCGGTGCTTTTTCTTTTGTTTTTGTGTTTCCCTCTTAATTGACCAGCATCTGGAAGTTGGTGGTAGCAGTTGGAGAGACAAATAAAATGGCCCTATATTACCAGTAGCAGGAAATTGGGCTAGGATAAGCAGCACATCCTTTGAGGAATGGCGCAGTTCTCCATGGAATGCCCAAGCCACATCTGAGTTCACATCAGAATTCTATGATGGTTGCCGCGACAATGGGGTGGTGGCATTTACTTCTGCTGAAAACATCTGAAGCACATACTGCATCTTTTCCAAATTGAAGGCTCTCCTTAGAAGTAATTTGCACAGATTCCATGTCCTAACTGCCACAATTCCCTGCTGAGCTCCACTACTTACCAGAAAGGGCAAAGGGCTCGGTGCAGATTTGTCGTGTCACTGTTGGCTCCCTTTTCAGCTTATCTGAAGGACGAAAGGGGAATACAGAAGGATCCTGCAATTGGGGAGAACTTGAACCATAAAAGAGACGCTATAAACTTCTCCCTGTGAGAGAAAGGAAGGAGGAAGTTACTGACTCTGTTCTGAATCACCGTATTTGGATGGATCTGATAGTGAGCTCTGCAAGGGTTAACTTAGAAAATATAGCTCCACTTTCTTGTCTTTACAAGGTTAAAACAACACTGTTAGGAAGACCTGGGGGATGGGGAGATCTGTAGTTTAGTTAAGCTTACTTAGAATGATTCTTTTGTAAAACAGCCAAAATTACCAGGGAAATAACCCCCTTGTTTAAAATACTTCAGTGGCTTCCATTAGGATAAATGTCCGAATCCTTAATGAGACCTACAAGGACTTGCATAATCTTGCCCTTGCTCACTTCTACAAACTCATCTCAGGACAATCTCCCCATCTCTGTCTTTATTTCAGCCTTATTTCTTTCACTTCTCCAAAAGGCCATGCTTACTTTCATCTCATGATCTTTGTACCTGCTATTTCTACTGCATGGAATGTTCTCTGTGGGCCATGGATTTTGGGGGTTATTTTTTTGTTTGTTTTTTGCTGAGGAAGATTTGCCCCGAGCTAACATCTGTTGCCAATCTTCTTCTTTTTATATGAGCTGCCACCACAGCATGGCCACTGACAGACGAGTGGTGTAGGTCCATGCCCAGGAACCAAACCTGGGCTGCTGAAGTGGAGCATGCCAAACTTTAACCACTTGGCCACCAGGGCTGGCTCCACAGTTTTCCGTTAATCACATCTCATCCCCTAGGACACTAAGACAGTGCGACCTCAGGCCTTCCTTGACTCCCTGACTAGGTTAGGACCTCTTTCACATGTCTATTGTGGGCTGTATTACTTGTTAAAAATATCGGCTGCCTTCTGGACTCACCCTGGTAGGACCTTTTCCTGGTGTCTCTTTTTGTAGGTATATTTCCTTTCTTACTGATGCCCAGTTTTATGCTGAGGCTCACTTTGTACAATGAAATGCTAGTGGAAGTGATGACGTCTTGTCCATGAAGAGGCTTCAAGGCTGGTGTGATTAATTCAGATGTTTTTTTCTCCTGGATTCCAGAAAGAAAAGGCCATGGAGCAGATTCGCAGTTGACCCATAAGGGGCACTAACATGAACAATAAGTAAATAAACCTTTATTGTTTATAAGGCACAGAGACTTGGGGAATGTTTGTTATTTCAATATAATGCAGTGAAAGCCGACTAATGCATTGACATAGTACACTTTTTTTTGAACTTGAGAGGATGTGTAGCATGGCAGTGTTAGACAGACTCTAAAGTCGAGCTCTTATATTCAATGTGCTTAGTATTTTGTGTTCTAAAATATCTCATTATTTAGTGCCTCTGGCCTCAGGTACTTTACATACTTGTAAAATAGAAATAATACTAGGATACACTTCAAAGGGTGGTGGTGAGGATTAAATGAGTTAATACTGTTAAAGTATTTACACCAATGTCTGGCACAGAACAAGCCCTCAACAAATGTTAATTATTAGTATTCACAGGACTTAGCAAATTTTTCAATCATAACTTTTCTATGTTTATTTGACTAAGGCCTGTTTCCCCTATTAAACTGTTCAGATCCTGAAAGAAGAAACCTTACCCACTTGATTGGGTTTTATATCACAAGCGACTAGCATAAACTGACATGTAATAAGGACCTAACAGATATTTGTTTGTATGGTGAGGTTTAAAAAATGAATGATTGAATGAAGACAAAAACCCAAAGCTAACATCAGTAATTATATTGAGAAGAATAAAAAATAACCAAATGTTATTAATATTTAAAGTTACCTGTAAGAGGAGTAATATTTCAAACAATGCTAGCTTTAAGTACTGAAATTATAAAAAATCTGCATGGAAGGAAAAGCTGGACTTTTGGTTGAAATCTTCAGGGTAGAAATTTCTATGGTGGACTGTACTACTGGTCTGGCGTGAGCACCGTGGTTGTTCCACAACTCACAACTGTGTGAAATATGAAAAAGTGACCATCTGTTGAGATGTTTTATTCTCAAAAAAATTCAGTAATTGCGCATCTAATTCTTGAATTTTGTGATGGGTAAAAAAAGTACTAATATCTAAATAATACCTGTTCCCAAATTCTCCTGTTGTCATGTTCTGCCTCTCTTAAAGGACATGCTCTGGTACACAATGTTAGCCATGATTTTTCAAATTATCTGCCATGACTGCAACTTAATGCCCATCCCTTCTCTAATAGCAGGTCCTTATTTTTCTAGCTACTCTGCTTCCCATTTCAACATTGTGTACCAGGCAATGTCCTCGCACAGAGGCTTGAAATTTAAAAATTAGATCTCATGGCTGAACTGGTAAATTAAATTGAGTTCAGATCTAGATGAGAAACTTGGGAGAAAAATGGGTACGAATTTAAGGCTTAGTGAAGTTAAACTTATTGAATGTTGGATGAGCACTACATGAGAACAGAGCTGGCAGTAAGGCCACCTTGGTGTCAAGGGACATGTGTGAGCCAGTGGACTATCACCAGATACAACACTAATCCTACAGCCTGGATAATGACAATTCTTGGAAGCAGAATTCAAGAAAATGATTTCAACTATGTTTTTTCCCCCAAGGTTATTGAGATATAATTGATATATAAGATTGTGTAAGTTTAAGGTGTACAATGTGATGATTTGATACATGCGTCATTTGTGAAATGATTACAATAGGGTCAGTTAACACCTCCATCACCTCACATAATTCCTTTTTTTTAATAGTGAGAACACTTAAGATCTACTCTCTTTGCAATGTTCAAGTATATAATACAATATTGTTAACTATAGTCACCATGGTGTACATTGGATTCCCAGAACGTGTTCGTCTTACTCCTGGAAGTTCGTGCTCTTTGACCATCTCCCCATTTTTCTCACTCTGTAGCCCCAGGCAACTACCATTCTACTCTCTGTTTATGTGAGTTTGGTTTTTTTAGATTCCACATATAGGTGAGATCATGTAGTATTTGTCTTCTCTGTCTGACTTATTTCACTTAATATAATGCCATCAAGGTCCATCCATGTTGTCACAAATGGCAGGATTTCCTTCTTTCTCATGGCTGAATATAATGGAAAATATATATCGCATCTTCTTTATCCATTCAGTTGTAGACAGTCTCTAAGATTGTGTCCATGTCTAGGCTGTTGTGAATAATGCTGTAATGAACATGGGACAGCAGATATCTCTTTGAGATCCTGATTTCATTTCCTCTGGCTATATATCCAGAAATAGGATTACTGGATCATATGGAAGTTCTATTTCTGATTTTTTGAGGAACCTCCATACTGTTTTCCCCAGCTGCATCAATTCACATTCCTACCAAAAGTGCCCTTTCTCCACACCCTCATCAATGCTTGTCATTTATTAGCTTTTTGATAATAGTCATTCTAACAGATGTGGGGTGATATTTCATTATGCTTTGATTTCCATTCCCCTGATGATTAGTGATGTTGAGCACCTTCTCATATACCTATTGGCATTTGTATGTCTTCTTTGGAAAAATGTCTATTCAGGTCCTCTGCTCATTTTTAATTGAATTTTTATTGCTACTGAGCAGTATGAGTTCCTCATATATTTTGGGTATTAACCCATTATCAGATAGAGAGTTTGCAAATATTTTCTCCCATTCTGTAGGTTGTCTTTTCATGGTGTTGATTGCTTATTTTGCTATGCAGAAGCTTTTTAGTTTAATATAGTCCCACTTAGTGATTTTTGCTTGTGTTGCTTGTGTTTTTTTGCATCATATCCAAGAAATCACTGCAAGACCAATGTCAAGGAGCTCTTTTCTTGCTTTCTTCTAGGAGTTTTACAGCTTCAGGTCTTAAATTTATCTTTAATGTATTTTGAGTTAATTTTTGTAAATGGTGTAAGATAGGGGTCCAATTTCATTCTTTTGCATGTGGTTATCCATTTTTCCCACCATTTATTGAAGAGACTATCCTTTCCCCATTAAGTATTCTTGGCCCCCTCGTCAAATATTAGTTGATTGTATATGTAATGGTTTTTCTTTAGGCTCTCTATTCTATTCCATTGGTCTATGTGTGCATTTTTATGCCAGTACCTTATTGTTTTGATTACTATAGTTTTACAATAAAGTTTGAAATCAAGAAGTGTGATGCCTTCAGCTTTGTTCGTCTTTCTCAGGATTGCTTTGGCTATGAGGGGCTTTCTGTGGTTCCATATGAATTTTAGTATTGGTTTGTCTATTTCTGTGAAAAATGCTTTTGGAATTTTGAAAGAGATTATATTGAATCTATAGATGGATTTAGGTATTATGGACATTTTTACAATGTTAATTTTTCTGATCAATGAGCGTAGGATATCTTTCCATTTATTTGTGTCTTATTCAGTTTTTTTCACCAAAGTCTTATAGTTTTCAGTGTACACATCTTTCATCTCCTTGGTTAAATTTATTCTTAAGTATTTTATTGTTTTTGATGCTATTATAAATGGGATTGTTTTCTTTATTTCTTTTTCAGATATTTCATTGTTGGTGTTCAACTGTGTTTTAAGTTAAATCATCCATACATGCAAATGATTTTACTTCTAAGAGGCTCTATTTGAAAACCTGGGTCCTAGTTAGAGGCAAACCTTTGAAATTGGGAAGCTTGGAAGAGTCAGATAAAAATATCTGCATGTTCCATTATGGGAGAAACAAACACAACAAACACCTAACAAGTCATGTTTGTTGTTGCTCTTATTTTTGTTGACTTCCTTTGCCAATGAGTGCTTTCAGACTCTCCAAGGACGACAGTAGGAGATATCTACAAAGAGATGAGAAATGGACACCTACATTTTCAATTGATGGCATTTTGGGGTGAGGCTTCTGTAGGTTATTCTTTCCTTGATTTTGCAAAAACAGTACCACACAAAGGTGTGAGGATGGGAAGAGACAGGTGAGGTGAAAAAGCATAGGGAATAGAAAAATGCTAATAATTTATCCATCAACTAATCATTAATGCGCGACAACTAATTGATCACCAACTTGCATTTTTTAGAGTTCCCCAGAAGTAGACATTAGTTTCTGTTCTCAAATGCTTATAATCTATACTTTGTAGTCAAGAATATCTGCATGAATTCTAAAAAATTAGATAAGAATCATTCAAATTAATAAAGCTACATTCATAAAATAATAGATGAGATTCACGTGACAGTAAAAGTTTTTCTTCCCCTTAACGTCCAATATTTGAAAGAGATTCAATTTTTCATGTCAGCATTCATATTATTTTTAAAGTCATTTTTACTTTCTCGTCTGTCCTTTATTCTCTTTTGTCACTGAGAAATAATCCTAAACACAGTAAAACTACTTAAATCAACAGGTATTTGCTTTAATAGACAATTTTTTAGAAGATTTATGGAAAGAGTATATGAAGCATTTTATTAAAACGTTAGTAATTAAACCCAATCCTGATGTAAAACAAAGTGGTGGAGATAGCTTGGGTAACAAGTAGAGACAGTTTATAACAATAAATTACAATACTTGGTTTAAACAAAGGAAGATTAGAGATGTGATAAGCTTTGGAGTCTAAATTCCATGCCACGTTCACCTTATTAATACAAATCTGACTTCCTTAGAAAAACCAAGGTGCTTTTTTCTCCCAGGTATTTTCTGGATCATATTTTGATCTCCTCAAAGAAAACTTTGATATCTCTGATACATTATGCAAGCCCCTGGTGCTTCTGTGTTTTGTGAGATGCTGTCTCCTATGTGCTTGGGCTGCATTAGTCTTGTGTTGATTGTGGGCATACTTAATCAGGGCAGGATACCAAAGGGACAAAAAAGCATATTCTTGAGACTTCAACATAAAGCACTCCATTCGTACAGCCCTGGCACTAAAGGATAAAATATCAATTATTACAAACATATTCTGGGCACTTAGAGGCAATACTCATTCTTTGATGTGGAATGGGAATTTGTCTTTCCAGGAGAAGAGAGGGAGTTGGCAGGGGCAATGAGAAGCGCTGCAGTAAAAATTTTCTCTGCAAAGAGAAATGTGTGTAGATAGTGTGTGCAAAATCTCCTGCACTGCTTAATCCATTTCTCTTGGGGTGGAGAAGCCAGTTTACATTTTTCAGTGAACCATATCCATTGACGATTGCTTTGATTTCATTGTACAGGAGGCTTAACAAACAGCCAACGGATTTATGTTTTAGTGGAAAGCACGGCATAACCTTCAGCGGAAAACCTCCTTCAGAAAGAAACTATGTGCTTAGACTGCCAAATGCATTTAAATGTTGCAACAGTCTAAGAAAACAGGACATCTGTGTGCCATGTTCATCAGGCTGAGTGTCCTCTGAATTACCCCCTTGGGGACAAGTCTACACACAAGAGCAGGCACACGCTTCTTGACCTTAGCAACTTGTACATCTCTCTAGTTGGTGCCATAGAGGCTCGAGAGAAATTATTTGATGGTAAGATTTTTTTCCCATTTGAGGGATTTATGCCTTTAAGAGATGTTCCTGTATAACGCATACATTTTGTTCTCTGTTGAGGGCAAAAGCAAAACAGTAATGTGGGTAACAAAACATATCACTTAAAAAGATCATTTTCCCTAACTGCAAATTTGTAATTGCAAACAGGACAATTTTAACTGCTTTACTGAGCTCAAAAAAAGCTTTATATTTAATTTATACAACAATGTGTTTGGAGAAAAGTATACACCCGTGAAAGCATCATCACTGTAAATGCCATAAACTTATGCATCTCTTCCAAAAGTTTCCTGTCTCCTCCTCTGTTCTTTTTTTTCCCCACTTTTGTGGTAAGAACACTTAACATAAGATCTACCATCTTAGGAAAATTTTAGTATAGAATAGAGTATTGTTAATCATAAACCCTTTGTTGTACAATAGATCTCCAGAAGTTTTTTTTTTTGCGTAACTGAAACTTTGTATCTTTTGACCAACACCTCCCCTTTTTTTCCTTCCCTCAGTCCCTGGCAACCACCATTCTATGTTCTGCTTCTATGTGACTATTTCAGATTCCATATAGAAGTGAGATCATATAGTGTTTGTCTTTCTGTGTCTGGCTTGTTTCACTTAACGTAATGTCCTCCAGGTCCACCCATCTTGCCACAAATGGCAGGATTTCCTTGTTTTGTAAGGCTGCATAATATTTCATTGTATGTATATACCACATTTTCCTTATTCATTCATCCATTTATGGACATTTAGGTTGTTTCTATATCTTGCCATTGTGAATCATGCTGCAATGAACATGAGGGTACAGATATCTCCGAGATCTTGATTTCAATTTCTTTGTACATGTACCCAGAAGTGGAATTGTTGTATCAAAAGTTAATTCTATTTTTAATTTTTTGAGGAACATCCATATGCTTTTCCATTATAGTTGTACCAATTTACATTCCTACCAAGAGTGTTTGATGGTTCTCTTTTCTCCACATCCTCACCAATACCTGTCGTCATTTGTTTTTTTGATAATAGCCATCTTAGCAGGCATGAGGTGATATCTCCTTATGGTTTTGATTTGCACTTCTCTATGATTAGTAATATTGAGCACTTTTTTATTTACCTGTTTGGCAATTTGTATGTCTTCTTTGGATAAATGTCTATTCAGGTCTTTTATCCATTTTTTAGTTGAGTTATTTGTTTTTTGCTATGAAGTTTAGGAATCCCTTACATATTTTGTATATTAATCCCTTATCAGATAAGTCATCTGCAAATATTTTCTCCCATTTTGTAGATTGCCTATTTATTTTGTTAATCGTTTCCTTTGCTGCACAGGAGCTTTTTAGTTTGATGTAATCCCACTTGTCTATTTTTGCTTTTGTTGCTTGCTCTTTTGGTGTTGTATCCAAGAAATCATTGCCCAGTCCAATGTCAAGAAGTATTTTCCCTAAGTTTTCATCTAAGACTTTTGTTGTTTCAGGTTTTACATTTAAGTCTTTAACTCATTTTGAGTTGATTTTTGTACATGGTGTGAGATAAAGATCCAGTTTCAGTCATTTGCATGTGAATATCCTGTTTTCTCAACACCATATTAAAGAGCCTATCTTTCCCCCCTTGCCTGTTCTTGGCATCCTTGTGGAAGGTCAACTGACTGTGTATGAGTAGGTTTATTTCTGCTATAATTAGTAGATCTGTTCCGTTCATCTATATGTTTGTTTTTATGCCAGTACCATACTATTTTAATTACTGTAGCTTTGTTATATGTTTTGAAACCAGGGAGCGTGATGCCTCTAGCTTAGTTCTTTTGCTCAAAATTGTTTTGTCTATTCAGGATCTTTTGTGGTTCTATATGAAATTTAGGATTTTTTTTTTCTATTTCTGTAAAAAGTGTCTCTGGGATTTTTATAGGGATTGCATTGAATCTGTAGATCACTTTGGGAAATACGGAGATTTAAAAAATATTGAGTCTTCCAATCCATGAACAGGGGATGTACTTCTATTTATTTGTGTCTTTTTAAATTTCTTTCATCAATATTTTGTCTTTTTAGTGCACAAGTCTTTCACTTTCTTAAGTTTATTCCTAAGTATTTTATTCTTTTTGATGCTAATGTAAATGGAATTATTTCCTTAATTTCCTTTTCAGATAGGTCATTGTCGGTGTACAGAAATGCAGCTGATTTTCTATCCTACAGCTTTACTGGTTCATTTATTAGTTCTTCCAGTTTTTTGTGGAGTCTTGAAGGAAAGGAAAAAGTAAAACTATTCCTTTTGCAGATGAACTATATAAATTTGGAAAATACAGAAAAATATAAAGAATAACCAAAAAGTTACCTATAATTCTACTGCTAAAGAAAACATTTTGTTCTATTTCATTTATGCACATATGTTTGCACATTCTCATATATGTGTTTGCATGAGGATACATAAGTGTACCTATTTATAAAGACACATCACAATCTATCATGCTTTCTTCATTTTCCCTTGCATCTTTAAATTTTTCTCTCGTCAACGTAAGCTCTCCCAAAGTTTGATTTTAAATATTTTTATGCTATTTCATCATATGGTAGACCCAAATATCCATTTATAGATAAATATCTTATTTATCTATGTCTTTCCCAGTTGATGTTGACATCCTCTCTTTCCTCATTTAGGTGTCTGTGATATAGGCATACAAAAGAGCATGGGATTGGGTTAATCATTTTTATTCCTTTTATCCAGGGCTCTGGCTTGTTTTAGAGAATGCCCAGGTGACAGAAAATAACAGACAGGTGGGGAAGGCAGCCTGCTTCACAGCTGACCAGAAAATAGCTTCTACCCTGCAAACTTCTTCCCAAACTGTTCCCTCGTAACCAAAGAATTTTGGATCTCACCTTGAGCTTTTCAATTCTTGTTAAAATGTAAATCCCTGGAAGAGATACTATTTGAAGCTCTTCCTTATCATTTCATGCTGAATGAATTTTCAGGGAGTGGGTTTAGATGCCCGCCTGAGACAGCAGAGCTGGAAGGGACTAAGGAAACTGTGAGAGGGGTGTGCAGTCCAGAGTAACAAAAAAGGGGGTTCCACTGAGGAGTTGCAAGGAGGCTCAAACTCTGGAATGAACAGAGTGGGTGACCTGGTAATCGCTTTAAGTATGTTTGATGACTCAGATTACACACAAATGGTTCATTGTTTGTAGGATTGTTATAAAGAGACGAGGCAGAGGCAAGAAACGAAGACCTAGCTTTGTTCAGTTTTATAGTGAGCAGAGAAAACTGCCAAAGCAGTGACCGGGCCAAGTTATTTTGGCAACTCAGACTAATGGGTTTTTGCTTGCTTGTATTATATGGATAGAATCATGATGCTCTGCTTTATTTTTCAAGCATGGATACTACCTTCGGAGCAGCATCAAGAAAAAATGTGGGATAAAATATGATTTCTGTGGCTGGTTTCTATGTAGGTTAATACAGAGACATTATTTTATGCAGTATAGATAAAGGGAGAGAAAAATCGAAGCAGAAAATTTGTTGATCCTTGATCTCCTTTATAGGTCTTTGTCTCGAACATGGGTTCCGTGGCTTAACCCCAGCTCTGCTTTTTAATTAGTGGTTACAGTTAGAAAGTAACTACTCTCTGTTCCTGTGGCATTCTAATATAAAATTTGGGGATAGACAGAAGCCTTATTAATTTTATATTTGTGCAATGTATGACAATTTTAAGGGAAAGATTTTTTCCTTATTTGTAAATAATCTTTAAAATTGTTTTTAAAGTTATTCATTCTTCACAAGCCAGTATGGCGTCTTTAACACATGAGGCGCTGTTAGAACCTTGTCCCTGCTGTTCCTTCTCTCTGAGACGTTTCCTCAAAGCACCACAGGACTTTCTCCCTCACCTACTTCAAGACATTGCTCAGATATCATTTGCTCAATGAGATCTTCCGTGGTCACCATTTGAAATCTCACCTCCACACTTCCTGTCCCCCTTCCTTGCTTTATTTTTCTCTCTAGCGCTTACCACCTTATAACGTTGTATATAATTTTTCTACTGTTTATACGATCTCCTTCCACTAGGATGAAAGCTCCATGAGGGCAGACATTTTCAGCTGCTTTTTCTCTGATACTAACCAGCACCCAGACAGTATATACAAATACGTTGTGTGAGCGCTATTAATACCAGAAGTTTCTATCAACAGGTAAAGATAACTGCATGTGGCTTAGATTTAGTTTAGCAAACTACACATAATCAGAAACTCTAATAGAAGCAATAACCAAGGATACTTGTCTAAATGCTTATAGTGTTGTAATTTGACATTTGGACAATTATTTAAAAATTAAGCAGACTGCATTAATTTTAAACTGAATAATTTATCATTGATTTGGCCACCAGTTTCTGAAATCTTTCAAAATTTCAGTTTTGCAAGGGATATTTTAGCTTAGAGAATATTGTTGCTTTCAAGATGTTTTCCTAATAACAAAAGAGAAATTGTTTTTGTTAAGTTGTAAAGGAGTTCAAAAGAAATTATAATCCAGTTTTTCAGCCATTAACTGGAAACATCTAAAACAGGAAAGAGAAAGACAAAAACAAAAAAATTACACCTTGAGAAAAATAACAACATTGCAGACTCAGATTTCAAGGGTTTTTTTTCTTTGGCACCCTCTCTCCCACCTGTGTTTATCTGCCTGTATTTACTGGCAGAGAGTCTAGCTTTATAAGATCTGTTTTCAAAGAGACATTAGCCAGAAAACCTGATGTGTGAGTTTGTTTTCCATGTTAAACCTGACTAGGAATTAATTGCCAAAGAAAGGACTACATATTAATTCACTGTTCATTTATTCATTCGTCTGTACCTATGCATCTGCCTGTGTATTTAGTGAAAGCCTATTAGGTAGAAAACATTGAGCTAAGCTTTGTGTTGTCTATAAGAAGAATAAAACACAGCCTCAGTCCTCGAACAACTATGGGAGACAACGGCTTGAAAATCCAGGCCGTGTGGCTAGACCCTGACGACTTGCCTGGGGGTCTTCTGGGAGTATTGTTCTCTCCATCGTGATCTCTAGAACTGTGAAGTGCACAAGTATCCATAAGTACCAGCCATGATGGGAACAATTTGTCAAATAAGGCAGGAGATCATAAGTGCTATTCCAGAGGTTTAATCAATGTGCTGTGGGAGTAATTAAATCTGACTCAAAGGCTAGAGGATGGAAAGCGGGTGCAGGGAACCGGAAATGGTGTAATGTGATTTCTTCCAAAGTCAGGAAGACTATTTGCTTTAAGTAGACTGTCAGAGTAATTTGTCATAAAGATAGAAAATATTTTATATGTCACTTCTAGTTCAGTATCTTTGTTTTATTGATCAGGAGACTGAAGCTCAGAGAGAGGAAGTGACACATCCAAAGTAACAGAGCTTTGTTAAATGCAGTGCAGAATTGAAATTTCATTTATTAGCTGTTACTTACTACTAGATATGATTTTCAGTCTAGAATTTTTCTTTACTTTTTTCATTGAAACTGATCTTTCTATCAATCTCTTGATGTTAAAGGGGTCTTGGATCAAACATAAGGGAATTTCAAGGTGATATGGTATGGAAAACTTTTAGATAAAATCCTATGTTAAAAAATCTGCTTCATGGGGCTGGCCCCGTGGCCGAGTGATTAAGTTCGCGCGCTCCGATGCAGGCGGCCCAGTGTTTCATTGGTTCGCATCCTGGGCGCGGACATGGTTCTGCTCATCAAACCACGCTGAGGCGGTGTCCCACATGCCACAACTAGAAGGACCCACAACGAAGTATATACAACTATGTACCAGGGGGCTTTGGGGAGAAAAAGGGAAAAATAAAATCTTTAAAAAAAAAAATCTGCTTCAGATTTCTGCATGAAGAATCTTCATGCAGTTTTCCTTAACTAAATGATCTTAAACTTATGATTCTATATTTTTAATTTTTTTCTCAAGCTTTAGAAAAAAATGTAACCATAGCAAAACCAGCATGTCATAGCAATACTGAAGAGGATTAATTTAAGTTGTTTAGAGCTTTGTCCAACAAAACTAGGAATTTCTTTAAATCTTTTAAGTCTACTGTGATGAAAAGAATTAGAATTGGAAAATGGAAAACTTCCTCAGGAGAGCATAAATTAGAAAGTGCAGGGCCTCAATGTGGGTTCCATTTCTGATTTCACCCCCACTTTCTTCCCTGCAACGTGGCTATATTGGGAAAAACCATTTCGTTTAAATACTATTTACTTAAAACTGGAAAAATACTCTCAAAATTAAAGTATCTTTTCAATTTAAAAAAAAAGGTCCATGCTCTGAAGCCTTCAGATCAATAGCCACTGAATCTTGAGCTTACATGTACCTGTGTTTGTAGGAGTTGACAGTGCTCATATTCCATAGGCACAGGGACTTTACGATAAAATTCCATCATCTCAATACAAATAAAATCTGTTGTTACTGCCAATTTTTCTTTCTAGTCATCAAGTGAATTACAAATCTGACTCATTAGCACATTCGACAAATCTTTTTGAACACTTACACTGAAGAGTAGGCACGGAGTGTGCAATGATGTACATTCAGGGGGTTCTTTACATATGCACCTTGCATCCTTCCTTCATTTTTATCCACTTGTCTCTAAATCCAGCTTCAGCTCACACCTTAGTAGTAACCAATCTCCATGTTGCAAAATTATTTTTGCTGTCTCTTATTTTTTCTACACAGAGATACAGGGTGGAGTACAGAGCCACAGGTTTGGAAATCAGGTGAATAATGGTTTTTCTTTAGAGATTATTACTGACTTCAGGCAAGAAAATTACCATTTCTGATCTCAGAAACACATAGTATGTAACGAAGCAAATGAAGGGAGCAAGTTTGTGTTTTCCTTAGTTATTTTTCACCAAGTCTGAGCAATTTCATGTCATTTCACTGCTTCAGCTATATATATATATCTTGCCTCACCCACAATATTGCAGACATACAAAAAAAGGACAGTGTTCTACAGTGTTCTATGTTTAATAATTTGTATCGTCCTTGGCAAGTAGTTAGAACTTATCTATTAAACTGGATTGAAAATGCCATTTGAAAAATATTAAATAGGAAGGTTTAGTAATCAAATAAATTTACATACTTAAAAAAGTTGTGAATCTGGAATATGAATGATAGTAACTAAACTTTTGAAAGACTCTAGTTCTGGTAAAGTGTGCTTAAAATCCAGAGGCATATGAAAATATTAACTAAATAAAGTCTTCTCTTAAATTGCTACCAGCCTCAAATGTAAAGCCATCCAGTTTATGAGATATTGGTTAACTTTAGTGCCAGATTGACTCTCTGTGTTGTAACTTGAATCTGGATTTTCAGGAGTGTGCATTATTTTTCAATAGGAAAGGAAAAGAAATTGATTTCTGTTGTACAAGCACTTATTTTTCTAATGACAACAAAAGTTAAAGAGAATGAGAAATAAAATATTAATGGCAGACATGCCTGAACAGTGAGATTATCATTACATTTTTCCTGTTTTAAATTTCTGAACTCTTCACTATCTTAGGTGTAGTATGTGTTGTATCAATCATTTGGAAAAAAGCCACGACTTAAAAACAAGCAAAATAACAACAAAACTAAAACAAGTGATTTCTCATAAGATTCTTTGGTAGATTTTTTTGCCTATATGTAATTTAGAGCGAGATAGAAAGGGTCTGAAGATACCTTGTAAAAGAAAAATACCACAAAATAATCAAAAATCCATAATTTGATGAAACATCATTAAATTATTTGTTAAACATGACCAATTTATTGGCTTAATTGTATAGTGTAAGAATCCCAATGACCCGCCATGCATTTAAGTTTATGAGATACTTTGAGTTTCATGAAGTACCACATGATCTTATTCTAGAGTTCGATGTCTCCACATTTTAATCTGGGCAAGATAGGAAACATAAGCAATAATTCAGCAGATGGCACTCCTGTCCTTAGGTCTAGATTAAAACCAAATCTAAAGATATTTGTTTCACACTTCACTATAGAAATAGCACTTCAAAACCTGTGAAAACTATTTACCATAATATTAGCATTGATCAATGCAATCGCAATAAAAATCTCAGCAAGTTATTCTCTAGATGTCAACAAACTGATTCTAAAGTTTATATGAAGAAGTAAAAGACCCAGAATAGCCAAGACAACATTGAAAGAGAAGAACAAAGTTGGAGGACTGACACTGCCCAACCTCAAGACTTACTATAAACCTATAGTAATCAAGACAACGTGATACTGGCAAAAGAATAGACAGATCAATGGAACAGAATAGAGAACCTGGAATCAATCCACATATATACAGTCAACTGGCCTTTGACAATGGAGCAGGCAACACAGTGGAGCAAAGATAGTCTTTTCAGAAAATGGTGCTGAAACAACTTGGACGTCTACATATGAAAAATGAATGTAGACACAGACATTACACTCCTCATGAAAACTAACTCAAAATGCATCAAGACCTCTTTAGGTAAAGCACAAAACTATAAAAGTCCTAGAAGATAATACAGGAGAACACTTGGCTGACCTTGGGTATTGTGATGACTTTTTAGATGTAACACCAAAGGCACGATCTATGAAAGACATAATTGATAAACTGGACTTTATTAAAGTTAAAATTTTCACCTCTGCAAAAGACACTGTCAAAAGTGAAAACGCATAATGGTACAGCCACTTTGGAAGACAGTTTGGTGGTTTCTTACAAAACTAAACCTACTTTTACTGTATGATGCAGCAATCATGCTCCTTGGTACTTACCCAAAAGAGCTGAAAACTTATATCCACACAAAACCCGGCTTTGTTCATAATTGCCAAATCTTGGAAGCAAGCAAGAGGTCCTATAGCAGGCGAATGGATAAATAAACTATGGTAAACCCAAACAACGGAATATTATTCAATGCTGAAAAGAACTATGCTATCGAGCCATGAAAAGATGTGGTGGAAACTTAAACGCATATGACTAAGTGAAAGAAGTCAATCTGAAAGTCTGCATGTGAACTTTGGTTGATAACTATGTGTCAATGTAGGTTCATCAGTTGTAACAAATGTACTACTCAAGTGCAGGATACTGATGATGGGAGAGGCTGTGCAAGTGTGGGGCAGAGGGTACATGGGAAATCTCTGTATCTTCCTCTCAATTTTGCTGTGAACCTAAGACTGTTCTAAAAAAATAAAGCATTTTTTTAACTATTTATCATAATGCCAGTATGGGCCCCAAGTGTATTTAGGAAGAGTGGGGTGGAATGAGGTGAACAAGCTCTAACGATCCTTAATAAAGAAATGATACAACTGAAACCATAAATAGCCCTGAGTGTAAGAATGTTCCTTACCAGTTTCAAGAACAGCTTTCCAGTGCCCTTTCTGAGAAGATAGCAATTATCATTGTTGGAGAAACTACAGTCCACTGAGATTCAAAACTTTTTTTAAAGATGTTGACACTTTTAGAGTGACACTTAGTCTTCTTTCTCCTGAGATATTCTGCAAATCCCCATTAAAGAAGAGCCATGTGAAGTGATGTTGAAGGTGCAACATGGAAGGCAAACATTATCCTCTTTTTAAATGTTTTTGTGTAGATAGAGAGAATGACATGAGATGGAATACCAGCAATGTTTCTTTTCAAGCCACCAATACTATGATTCTGACTCAATGTCTCATCAAGTAGATGGAAGCTACAGGAAGACCCTGGCAGAGAAAATCAGACTTCAGACTATTTCTAAAATTCATGGTTTGTCTTGCTAAGATAAGTGGTATATATCTTTTTGCTCTGGCTTTCATAAATTGCACAGAATTTTACATTATTTGATCAGGATGATCTAAAATTTGAAGTTTTCCCATTCATGTTGTACCAGAGTAAAGTTGCTAATAAACACAATTTGCCCATGGATTATGTTCTAAAAATACTCCAATAACGTTGAACTTTCAAATAATAAAGTTAGAAAGTACATTTAGTTTCTGCACCTTAAAGTCACCCAAATTTACAAAGTTCCAGTGAAATCATTTTATGAACAAGAGTTGAGAGCTGTGTTTATATTATGACAAAACATCAAGTAGCATCATTCAAAATTTTAGTCATTCAAATGTTTTGACTACTCAATATCTAATAAATTTCACAGATGGGAAGATATAGTAAAGATCCTGGTTGGAGAATAAGAGAAATACTATATAACCTCCTCTTTACTCAAGGAAAGAATTAATAGAGAATCTAACAGGTATCTACATAGCTCATGGTAGTTCTCCAGGGAGTGACTTTGTCTGAGATCCTTCTCTACTGAAGAGAACCACATTTCTAACATTCAGGAATTAGCCACATTATTCAGCAAAGAATTAGCCCAAGACTTAAGGAGTGTGTTATCAAATATATGGAAGGCGTCATAGCGTGGTGGTCAGGAGCACACACTCAAGTTCCCTAGTGTAAAGTCCTGGTTCTGCCTCATAACTGCTATGTTACCTTGGACAAGTGGATTATCCTTTCTGTGCCTCAGTTCCCTTTGCTGTTAAGTGGAAACATTTCCTCATAGTACCATAATCCATAAATACTATAGTAAGTGGTATTACCTCATTGTGCTGACATGAAAATTAAAGTGAATAGTTATAAAGTTCTTGCAACATTGCTTATACATAGTAATTGTTACATTAAATATGTTAAATAAAATACATTTGAGAAATGTTTATCCAATAGCTGCCTCTTTAGTGACATAATACATCACTATATTCAAAGCTCCAACAACACAACATCTGTGTTGTGTTAATGAACAATCACAAAATCTCAATAGCTTATAACAACAAACATTAATTTTTCACTTATATACGTAGACCAGTTTCAAATATTAGTTTTTACATTCACTAATCATGTGACATTGGGAAAATGACATGTCTGTACATCCAATTCCTCATCTGTTCAATGGGAAGAATAATAATGCAAATATACCAGGAAGTGACTGTGAAGAATACATGTTAGCACATGTAACATGCTTAATACAGTGATTGTCACACTGTAGACACACTAAATGTTAACTTTACGATTAAAACTCTATTGTCATCTTATAGATGAGAAAATCAAGTCTCTAAAACATGAGGTGATTTAAACAAAACTCACACAGCTAGCAAATGATGGATCACAGACTCACAGTAAAATTGGATTGAATTAAATCCCTCCCTCTTTTTTACATTACATTGTAGGGAAATTCTAATTCTTAGAAATAGCTATCAAGATGCTATTAGAAATGTGGCCAAGAATTTAGGGAAAGAAATAAATTTTCCTCTAGTGTATTATATTTCAGGGAGACTTGTAACTTGCCACATTTAGATGCACACAGACAGAGTGTGAGAGGGTATAAGTCTGCAAGAAGTAGCAGAGCTGGCCAACAGTAGTGGGATTTTATCTCCTTCCCAGTCCTCCTTAACCTCAGGGAGTACGATGTGAGGTGGCAATGGCAGGGAAGGAAACTAACATTTATTGAATACTGATTAGGTTTCATACACTATGCTGCATACCTAATACTTCACTTCATTCCCAGAACAGCAACACTGTAAAATGATCTCAGTGTCTATAAATGTTAATCCTGGAGTGCTCCAGTATTATGTCTGGATTGTACCTGCTGACATTCTTTCTATCACTACCGTTTCCTAAGAAATACTTTTCTTGATCAAACTGTTGAAAAGAGGCTCAACCTGAGTCATATCACTCATCACCCCATCAAATTGTAACAGATATCTATTGTCTGTATGCCCCCAACATCAATTGCTCTCCACAAATGCAGAGATATTGGCTGTCTTAGTCACTGCTTAATCCCCAGTGTCTAGAAAGGTCCCTGAATGAATGAACAAATCTGTAAATGCAAAATAGAATGAATGAGGCTGAGAGATTTTTAAGGAATTTATCCAAACGCTCACAGCTTGTAAGTTATACAACTGGAATTTTAACTACGTATTTGAGTCCAAACCCTGTGGGCATCCCATTGTGCCAACTGTTTCCATCTTGTTTCCAGCAGTTAATGTCACTGTGGCCGTGGAGAGCAGCATAATGTAATATTAGTTTGAAACATATGGAATTGCTTTTCTGAGTTGAGTGGCATTTAATCTACAACATGAAGTATATAAAAGAGCCACTCTGCTAATAGGAAGGACATCTTGTGCAGAAGAATCAGTAAGTTCAAAGGCCCATATGTCAGAAAAGACCATGGATTATTCTAGAAATTGACAAAAAATCAACATGATTGGAAATCAGTGAGGACTGACAAGGATTATTTGAAACGAGATTTCAGAAGTAGGCAAGGTCTAGATACTACATGGTCCTATAGGTTACGTAAAGGAATTCAGATTTTATTCTAAGTCTAGTAGGAAGCCACTGAAGGTTTTAAGTTAGAAGAATGGCGTGATCTGATTTGACTTTGAATGGTCACTCTGGTGATTGTGTGGAGAATGAACTAGGAATGGACAAATTATATATATAGCCACACACACCTTCACAGCTCACATGCTGCCTTTGGAGAGATGCATAGAATGGAGGACGAGAGTATTTTGCACAGAACTAGGCACAGAATGACAGTGAAGTTTATGATAGCATCTCAAGTCTCTGAACACCAGATGATATGTCTCCCTCCTTCTCTGTCCAGCTGCCTGCTCTCTGCACAATATGAGCAACATCACACAGAATAGGACCCTACCATACAGACGGCAACTCTAATAGGAATGGGACATTAAGCTTTTCACTAAAATTTCATATACAAAATATTTAGTCTGTAACAATTTACATTTTCTATTGTTGAGATGAAATTTATTCCTATACTATCCAATTGCTAACTACGGTTCTCTTTAATTTTTTTTCTACGACCACATGATTATTCTGTCTAATGTTCTTTACCAGTACCCCATTTTCTTTTATTTTGTAGGATAAAATTCAAGCATTTAAAGTTCCTCCAGATCTGGTCCCTATATCCTTCTCTATTCTCACCTTTGTAAGCAATCCCCACTCATCCATCAACACACATACACACATGCGCACTCATACACACACACACTCTGTGCTGATGGAGTAATGAATATATTCACCACATTCTATGATTTTTCCCATGTTTTTATATCTTTGGGGACTTTTAATTTTTCTCTGGCAATCTACTATTCAATCTCAGTTGTTTTCATCTTCCTCGGAAAGCCATCCCTGGTACTTCCTTCACTGGAGGCAATCACACTTTTCTTTAAACTTTCTCTAACCTTTATTTATGGGCACCTTAATGAATTTGTTTATTGAATTATTATTCATTTATTCCCAAAATGAATTTCCTGTTGAGAGATTACTTTTCATTTGTCTTGTGTTTCTTGTGTGTAGTAGCCTTGGGTTTAAGATTGTTTAGACATTCAACAAATATGTTCTAGGTTAAAGTCTGCCTTTCGTAGATACAGAAATCCTGAGTAACTACTACGCATGTGGAAATAAAGTGAATTCAGCTTATGCAGTAAGAGTAAAACCATGATATTCGTTATTAGTCATTTGCCAAATCCCACCTGCAAAAAATACTGTAACTTGACAAAACAAAAGGAAATAAAGCATAGATTCTTAGTGAGATTGCCATCACTCTTAGGAATTCTCATGCTTTTTTCTTTGTGGCTGTGGAAGTCCATATGTATGACAGATATAATACAGAATAAAGGATACAATAGAGTCAATAAAAAGCTTTATTGTCTAGAAAATTGAACTTGGAAGAAATGTGTCAATATACCACATATACTACCTTCTTTATTGTTTTGATTTAGGCACTTTAAAAATAGTGTGTCCACTGAGCAACTCTGCTGCAATTTATGAGGGATTTTGGTCTTTATTCTTTTATTCAGAATGCTGCTGGCCTTTGAAATTCCAGGGCCTTGGACCTGGCAAGAAAGCAGCAGTATTTATTACCTGAGGAGGCAGCGCACTACGAGATCACTCTCAGCTCTGACAAACAGGATCACACCTGTGAAGGTACTTGAAAAAGTTAAAAGAAAAAAAAATTCTATTCATAATCCTGGTAATAATGAAATATGACATACCTTCCAGATTCAAGATTGCAGAAATTAGAAAATAGACTACATCTGCCATAAAGAAGAGGCTTCAGGGGATATATTTATTATTCTGTTGAAAGTTATCATTTCCTCCTCAGATTTCCTCACCTCCTTTCACAAGGCCGCTGACCTATCTAAAAATAACATAAATAAAAGTAATGTTCTAATGAATTAATTACTTCAGAAAAAGAATCACAGACCTCGGGGAATGTGTGAATTCAACTAGAGTCTAGATATTTGTGGGTAAGATCTTTGTTTTTCTTGTTTTCCCCTGTAGATCCTGCACATAAAACAGTGGGACAAACAAGGTAGAATCTCAATATTTGGGGACTAACAAATATTTTATTGAATACTTAACCTAAATGTAAATGAAAATCACTGTATTCTTTCCAATGATCAAGTGGTCTTCACTATTGATATATCTATTATTATATATAATACAATATAATATAATTATGTGATATATAATTATTATATATAATAATGTTATCTATTGTTATATTAATATATTATTAAAATTATATATAATTTTAAAAGATTTTCTTATTGAAAGGACCTCTGATATTCCTCTTACCCAGATGTTCCAGTTGTTGAAGTTTGCTGCATTTTTCCTATTACCCAATCTATCTATCTCTATGTATGAATATATAGCCATTATCTTTCATCTCTTCCTGAACTTTTCAAGAGTGAAATGGAGACATATTGTCCCGTCCTTCCAAACGATGCAATGTTTATATTCCCAAAACAAGGGTATTTTCTCGAATAATGATCATATGACCTTCCAAATCAGGAACTTAAATTGATACAATATTACCATTCAAGCCCAAGTTTCCATTCAGATTTTGTCAGCTGCCCCAACAATGACACTTCTCCCCTTCTGGGTCTGGTTCTTATCCAAGACTCCATGTTGCATTTAATTGTCAGGTCTCTTCTGATTCCTCCATCCTGAATCAGTTCCTCAGTGTTTTCCTGTCTTTTGTGTCTTTGACATGTTTAAAGGGAACAAGTCTTCCACTCTGTAGCATGACCTTCAACCTGGGTCTATTTGATGATTCTTCATGTCCTGACTCACGTCACACACTATTGGGAGTTGATCCACAGAAATGATGTTGCACACTTATTGGTGCACCACCTCAGGAAACACTTGATGTGGAAAAATCCTTCCTCTGGTGACTTTAACCTTAATCACTTGGTGATACTGGGCTCTGCCAAGTTCCTCCACTATACAGTCACCATTTTCCCAGTTTAATTGATTAGGGAAGTATTTCAAAAAGATTTCATCAACCCATTCTTCAAGCCAAATGACTTTAGTATCCATTGATAGCATCTACTTAATTAACCAAGATCTCTAACAGTTGCTAAGTGGCAATTCTCTATTTCCATTATTCCTTCAAAATTTGTTGGCATTTTATTGTGAAGAAGAATTTTAGCTGTACATATATTTATTTATGTAGCTATAATAGAATATATATAGTCTATCCATAATAGAACCTATAATTCTATTCATTCATTCATTCACTCCTTCATTCATTCATTATTATTAGCATAATATCCTGGGTTCCTTTCTTATTCAATGGGATTTTAACTTATTGTTATATATTTTGATGTCAAAATCATCCCATTCAAACAGCTTCTATGTGCTTTAGATATGTCCCCCAGCATTCACTGAGCATTTGCCTTAATTTTAGGCACAATGTGATATTCAAGGCTCATCTCTAAATTTCCCTGTTCTAGTCCTAGAAAAGGTTAGTTCTGCAAGAAGCCCTGACTTCTTTAAGTGACGACAGCATTAAGACATCAAGGTCTTGGCACTCACTGTACTCATTGGTACAAGACTGTCATTGCCCTATCAATGCACAGAGCTTGGATTCACAGGTATATAAATGCGTATACAGCTACAACTATTTATCTATATATATACTTTTGTGTATATATTACAAACTCATGAGTCCATACTGAAATCTCCAATTTTAGTCCAACACTCCATATTTCCTTACATTCTTTACCTTTCTTTGTTAATATCATCTCTTGTTCCAGAGGCTTCATACTATTCTGAATACATTTACTTATTTGCTCAATGAAACCAAACTCTAGTCATGCAGGCCATCTCTTCTGCCATCTCCAACCTCCTCCCATCACTCCCATTGTTGGTCATCAAATCTTCTAGTCTGCTAGCAGTGTTATCTCTAACCCTTTCCCAATGCTCTGCATCTCTGGCCACCATCCATCTTGCCGTCCCACCTCATGCAGTTCTCCAACTCCCTCTTCCCTCACCACATCACATTCTAGGCATCATATGTTCTCCTCTACACAGGGAAGAGAAAGGAAAGAAAAACTCGTAAATGAATTTTTCACAGCATTTTTTCCCACTGAAGAGTTCTTCAGGAAAGATTCATTAAAAATAGTTGATGCTGTACATTCTTAGAATACCAACATAAAAAGAAAGGAAGAGGGGAAAAAACACAGCTCTTTCTGTTTGCTTCCTGGGTTACATATTTAAATTTGAGTCATTTAAATTTGAGTCACTTGTGCCTAAGATTTTATCTCTTTGTAGTTCTATCCCCAGAAAAAAAATTAAAAGATGTGTATTGTAAAATTCAAGACCTGCCATTTGTAAACCCTGGTATTAGAACTAAAAATGTTGTGGTGCAATGCTCATTATATGAACAGTTGTAGGTTTCTTTCTAGAGAATATTCATGTAAAAGTTTTCAAATTTTTAATTCAGTAAAAGTGACTATATATTATATGCAAAGCACAGCCCTTACATAACAGCATATGTAGGTGGGGCATATTTGCTGTCACCATTCAATGTAAGAGAACACTTAGCCCAAGGGATCGAAAAGTTTCCTAAGGTCTCCTAAGAATCAAATTCTTCCAATTTCACTATATCATGCTCCTGACTTTAAAATAATGTGAAACATAGACCTAGAGAATATTTTACTTTTTTCTTCCAAAAATATACAGTACTGTGGTAAGCTCTTCATGGACGACTTTAGCCACAAACAATAGAATATCTCAGTTTAAGGGTTAATCAGTGGGGACATATATGACCTCACACAACAGGAAGCTCAGTGTCAATAACTGTGAAGGATCTGAGATTTTACTCTACCTGCAAGCCAAAAAATAAGCCTGCAGCAGTTTCATGAGTGCACGTGAACACTAGACTCTGGGAGAAAAACAAAGGCTTATTACTCACAGCAATAATGATGGCCAGAGATCAGCTTTTTGCTCTGATTCCATGAGTCCAGTTTCCACAGGGAAACTCATGCCTGTACATAAAGCTGGTTGCGATACAGGAGAGGAACTCTAAGCTTAGGAAACTGGAATCTTTTAATAGGTTGTAAGCTTCCCTAAACTTTATCTTGGAGGTAAACATTATCTTTATCACACTCAAAAGTAAACCAACCAGCTCTTTGTTGCAGAAGGAGCCTCTATTTTCCAAGCCTGCTCATTATACAAACATCCTTGAAAAGATAGTCAGGAACAAAGGCAGTCAGTACCACTGCTTGCAAGATGTGCAGAAATGTAAAAGAGCCATGTGAAATCGTCTCTCAATGCCCAGCTGCAGGTGGATTCTAGAGCTGGTTGTGCAAGTCAGCAATATCATCATGGACCCAGGTGCTCGGGATGGTAGTCCTCTGTTGTCCTCAGCAAATTGGAGATGTTTTTACTCATGATTGTAAGATGTTTGCAGCAGTTTCTTGGTATCATTTTGACATATGACCATATCTTATGAAAAAGAGGGATGCTTCTAATCTTGCATCTTTTTTGTTGGTGAAGTCACTTTGATAGATTTACCTGCCTGTTCTTTCATCCAGGATCAGGTCACACATTCATGCCTAATCAATGGCCACCAAGGAGTACGAGACCTATCATCATTCTCCCCCTCTTTTCTTTTCTGAATGATGTGAGGGTGAACATCCAAATAAACAGCACTTCTGTAACAAAGAAGCAGGTAGATGGGGCAACCAACTGAGACTGCCCAGGGACTGGATTCCAAGGACATTTCTACTTCCCTGCTCTGTAAATTTTAAACATTTCTTTTGCAGCATAGAGATGGAAAATGGTCTTTCTCTTCCACCTAGAATTATGGAATAAGAGCAATTGCAAAGCCTTCACATTTGTGGAAAACCAGTTGGGGCTAAGTGGGACACAGTTTCATCCTATTATCTGAGAGTCTGTAATTCTTACTCAATTTGTAGGGTTGTAATTCAGAGGTTTGTTTTCTTTTCACCCTGAGGATTAGATGATGAGCATCAGCATTACTGTCCCTTTAAGAAACCCTTCCCAAGCTTCCATTTTAAAGTGTTCCTTCTTATTTATATCTTGAAAAAATATATGAGTAGGACTGCTCTTTAAAATCAAATTTCTTTGTGTTCCCTTGAGAGTTTATCATTATCTTCTTCATCAAGAAGTCATCTCTTGAATTACCAGAGAGCCAATTAGCATGATTCTGAGAGCAATTTGTATTTGAATGGTCTCTAAATATGTATTCTATGGAAGGAAAGTGACAGATATCTATTTGATTAATTTAATTACTAAAGGTGAAACTCCAAGAAACAGAATACTTTCCCTCCACTACATTGGCTCTTCTTTTTCTCGAGGCTAAACTTTTATATCCAAGAGCACTCAAACATGTATCCTGCTGTGATACAATGGGATCTTATGAAAGTGGGTTACTAAGTATTTCTAGAAGCCCAAGGAAGATTCTTTATTCTTCTAACTCATAGAGCCTCAACTGAATATAATAAAGGTCTTTTATTGTTATTTGAAATAATGTGTTCTCATGTCTCCCTTCCTTAAGGGAAGTAAATACATTAAACATTCTACATAGTTTCAAGAATATGATTTGAATTATGTCACGTTTGGTTTCTAAACAGAGCACCTTTCAGTCTTTTATCTCTGCCACTGATTCAAATGTTTCTTCAACCGGTTTTTGTAGATTTTTTTTTTATCAAGATTGTACCTTCTATCAAAAATTCAAAAAATAAATGTGTCCTGGTTCACACCTACATGCCTGTCTACCTTATCGAAGGGGAAGGGGCAAAATTAGAGTCCTAGTCCAGTCTCATGAAATATACTGCTCATATGGAAATAGAAGGTTGAATTTAATTGAAGTAAAAGAGGAAATTCTACCATGTGCAATAATGCCTTTTTATTTTGAATTTGTGCTCTAGGACATCAGTAAAACTTTAATAGATGAATGATAACAAAGCAGAGGTAGTGTTCACCACTAGGCCATGCCAAATTCATTTTGGGAACCAGGTGGAATCCAAATAGAAATAAACAAACTACACTTTTCCAAAAGTAGGCTATTTTCACATACATTTCTAAGCTATCTAATCATTATTTTCTAATTAAACTATTTATTTATTAAATCCTCCAGATATGCAACACCATCACACGCTTTTCCCCTCAATCTGTGTATTCAGCCTTTGCCATAATTTGATGGAGGTAGTGATGCTTTCTGCCAAAAATCCTCATGCGTACTGATTCTTGGATACTTTCTCTTGCATGAGATGATGTATTTCATACACTTGAAAGGAAAAAGTTTCCTAAAAGGATAAAGTCAGAAGTAGGAGTCTTTGAAAAGGAACATAGATGTTGGGCTAAGGCAGCATGGATGAAACTGAGTTCTAATTCTCCTAATTCTACACTGACTGATTTCTCCCAGAAATATAGTTGGCAAATGGAGGTGATGAGAGTTGTGGATGGTATATAAATGGTAGCAAAAACCATTATTACAATAATGAAGAAATGTACCTCCAACCATCTCAACAAGAAAACCCTGATAAAAATGTAACTTCTCAGCTAGGAACCTCACTCAAACATATTTTAAAGTTCCTCAAAAAAGGTTGCAAAGTAAGCACTCTATACTTAAAAGGTGGTATTGTTCAAAATCTCCTTAGATTTTAAAGTGGTAGGAGGTTGGTACAAGAACTCATGAGGCTGGATATGCACTTCTGTTCTTTTAATTTTAGAGATGGTAACAGATCCTAAAGGTGTTATTGTTTCCCAGGGAAATAATGATTTCCTCTGAAATTGAGACTACGCAGATTTTCCTTGATGCTGTGATCATTGGTTCCTGAGTGTAAATGATAGCACTTCAGTGACAATGACCCTGATCTCAGTCACAATGCTCTAAGTGAGCATACTGCTGAACGCCACAGTGCACTGTTTCTCAGCATCTTCTCAATGCCAGGAATGGTGGGCCCTGGGAGAATGGAACCCCTTGACTACAAATATGAAGAGAGGAGTAGACTCTGTGCTCTTATCCTGGGATAGCGATGCGTCTGCAAAGTGGCAGAGAAATCAAAAGCATCTTTAGCATGGAGCCAGCTGAGTGTTAGTGGGAGAATCAGATTAGATCAAAGAAGTGTCTGCATTCTTGTACTCTTATGAAAAAGTAGTTCTTTAAAAAATTAGAGAATGGCAAGTTTTTTTAAATTTTAATTCATGGAATCGGTTTCTTCAAACATGGCCTTTCTATTGATGTAATAGTCAACATGCCTTTATCTCCTATGATTGTTCATGGAATTGGCATTGTTCCATGAATAAATACTAGTGGCCTTTTACTAGTCAAAGAAGTTACTAATGTAGTAGTTTGTGCCTTTTTGATATCTGCTCTTGACCGTTCCAGAAGACTCCAATTTAGCTTTCTTGTATCTCATTTTATGCCCTGTCCCACTCACTTCCCCAAATCAGCTTCCCTCTGCCATTCTCCACATGGAAGCTAAAGAGGTCATTCAAGAACACAAATTTGATCTTGTTTTTCCTTGCTTAAAATTGCTTATTAGTCCCACATTGCCTAGAGTATAATGCTTAAGATCTTTAGATTGGCATAAAAACCCTTTCATAGTTTGGCCTTTGTCTACCTCTCCAAATGTGCAATCTGTCCCACGACCACATATCCACCCAAAAGACCATCTCATTTCTATTCTCTAGCTATATCAAAGATGCTGAATTTCTCAGGAAACATCATATTGCTATCTCTTTTCATTTATTACATTTTCTACCTGTCTTGTATTTCCATTTCTTTCCTATTTAAACAACTCCTATTCATCCCTCAAAATTTAACTGAACTTCTTTTGGAGACACTTCCATGACATACTCAGAGTCAAGAACTTTCTCTTTTATTTTCCCAAGACTTCAGCATTTTGCACAGTGTCTGGCACATGGTAATTTCTTAATAGTTATTTTATTTATGCATGTATTATTTATGACAGTAATTTTCAGGATCTTTAATGAGCAAAAGTGACTGCAAACCTTTAAGAGGAATGTGGAATATACAGAGTGTATCAGGAATTGCATCCAATTGCTGGTAAGTAACAGAGATCTGGCTACAATGGCTTAAACACGTGTTTCATATTCTCACCAAAATCAGTTAAGACATAGATATACCAGGGCTGATGTGGTAGTGCCACAAAGTAAATTGAAGTTTCATCTACAGGTTTTTGTAGTGTAAGCCCTGACAATTGGCTTTTCTTTTTGTAATGTAAGTCCCTAACTTAAGCTTTGATTGCAGACGCATCCACTTCAAAGATGGCTATCTCAATGAACACACTGCCAGTCCCCCCTCAGGCTGTTTTGTTTTAGAGAACATGATTGATGTTGATAACTGAGCAGTCAGGCTGGCTTTTTTCCCTTCTCATGCTTTAAATTCCCATGCTTACGTTTTAAATTCACTAATGCAGAGTGAGCCTTCATTAACCATTGGCTCCCATTCTCGACCCCAATAAAAGCAGAACCGCATGCCTGTACGCCCGAGCTCTCTCTGTCTCTACCTGCGACCTCCCTGTGTGGCCTCAGATGTGCCGTGTAATTGCCAGGACTTGTAAGTAATAAACTTTATTTTCAAAGTTTCCTGATGGTTATTGCTGAGGATATTGATAGGCTGAGACTGGCACAAAACGGTTTTATTATGCTAATTTTGTGGATTTTATTCTAAAAGCAACCCAATGTCACAAGATTGTGAACTACTGGAACTCCAGTCATCACACAAAACCAACAAGCATAAAAAGTAAAACAAAGAAGTGGCAGAATGGGTCCCCTCCAAAATTTCTTACAGCCCTCTCCAAAGAACTTTCTTCATAGTACAATCCAAAATTAGATTTACGTTTCATTGGCTTCCGCAATGAAATATAGGCTGGGAAATACACACACACACACACACACACACAATGTATTAACCTGGTTATAATATATTATATTAACCTGGTTATACCCCTCCCCCAAATAAAACTAAACAGGGTTCTTTTACTAAGAAAGAAGCGATATGGATAAATAAATTCTGCTGGAGGTTTTTCACACTATGAAATCTTAATTTCATAAAACATTAGCATTTCAAGAAACACGCGTTGTTTGCAACACAGCTTTCGAAATACTGGTCTAGCCAATCTTTTAGACATTTTGTCCCAGTGTAAGACTGTGTCATTAGTTACTAATTATGTAAGGAGTAAATTTCAGATCCCTTCGGATTTGGTGTTCTATTATTCTATTAGATCAGAATCTGCCTTGTTAGTTCAGATAATCTTTTGTTTTCCCTTCCCTTTGACTTGGTGCATTTATGAAGCATTTTCTCTAGGATGATAATAATACTTTCCCTTTAGAGATATTTTCCAGAAACTCATCACTTTCCTTCCAAAGGACCAAAGTCTAGAGGCACCTGGAATAAAGCATGGGTCAGCTATATTTTCATGCTAGATGACCAATTTAGGCACTTCTGCCTATCTTATTGTGTAGACATTGTACATCTGCTGTCTGCTATGGGATCCACTGGAAGAAAAAATGTTATGTGCTGTATTTCAGCCGCTATAGAGAGCCAGGCTTTTCAAACAATGCAGATAAAAACCACCAATCAGTTTGTCCCATGACTGAACCTAGCAATCTCTGGGATACCACAATTCTCTGTCAACTGAAGACAAGGCTGCCTGCTTTATAAGGGAAGAACATCTGCAGCCTAAAGATGCTGCTTTAGAATACAGGCTGCATATTCTGCAGAGATCCTGGCTCTGAAGCCCAATAGTTCCAAGGTTCAAATCCTGGCTCAGGCACAGGCTAGCTGGAAAATCCCAGGCAAAGAACTTCACCTCTCTGAGCCTGAATTTCCATCTCTGAAAGGAGCATTGAAGCTTTTGCAGAGTAAGTTTGAAGTTTAGAAGTATGTAAAGCATTGAGCATAGTTCTTGGCACACTGAGCGCCCCATGATTTCTTGTTTTCCTCCTTGTCTTCCTCCTGCTCCTCTCCTTTCTCTTCATCTTTATATTGTTATTTTTAGCAGTGATAGAGTATTAGTGTTTTAGATGTAATAGTAATAGTAATAATTATTTGCAAATATGCTTACTTCTGTTCTCCAAACATTTCTAGGTAAAGGCTTTTTTTTTCCCTAGAAGTTCATACACCTGCATTCCACAGTGCAAATGTGTTCCTTATTTTCAGAATACTCATGGCATCGACAAAGTTTGTGTCTTTTAAAAATAATGAGGAAAGTGAGCCAGTTTAACTTCAGAAAGGCAAAGAGACAGCATCTAGCCCTTGTGATTGCCTACTGTAGTCTACAATTTCCAATGTGATCTAGCTCCTGCACAAATTGCTAAATTCATCTGGTATCATTTTTCTTCTCATTATGTTCCAGCTACACTGCTTTTCTTTCTCTTGTTCAAGCCTCAGTGTCTCAGCTCATGCTGCCCCTCTCTCTCTCTGTGTCTTTCCTTTTTCCCTCCTTCTCATCCTTTCCCTCTCCCTCTCCTTTTCCTTGTCCTTCTGGAATGTTCTTTCCCCAAAACTACATGGCAGATCTTATACCAAATGTCATCACTTCAGAAAGGCCTTCCCTGATCACCCTAATTAAAGAAGCTGTACTAATTACATTATCTTTTTCATTTAGCTTTATAACCATCGGAAATATAAAAACTTATTTATTCACCTATTACTATTTGTCTCTGCTCATTAGTAGGTGTGCAGCAAGAGAGAAGGGAAATTGTCAGTCATAGTCAGTACGGTATTCCTGGTACCTCGACTAATACCTGTCACATGGGAGGTGCTCAATATATGAATAAATAAATTAATGCTAAGTTAACCTTTATTAAAAATGAAGCAAGGGAACCACAGGCTATTGTTTACTCTTTTACCCTTCTAGAGTTCTTTTATATGCTGTATCTCTTTATTTCTCTATGTTCTGTCAAGAACTATGAAAGGTCTAATACTTTATCCTACTTGCAAGCTAACACTTTTTTATGCTGCAGTTTCATGGGTGCTGGCAGAGACATAAGACTCGTGCATCAAAGACAAAAGACTTTATTATTCAAAGCAGAGCAAGCAGCATGAGCATCAAGCATCATGAGCATCAAGCCACATACCCCAATTTCCACAGGGCAACATGAAGGGGGCTAGATGACATCTACATATGGAGTGGGGTGCATTATAGGAGAGGAACCCTCAACTTAGGGAACCCGCATCCCTCATTAGGAGAAGTCAGCATGCCTGCCCTTTGTTCCAGATGGAAACAGTATCTCTACCTTCCAAGGCTGTAAGAAAGCCTGCTCTTTGCTCTGAAGAGAGAAACTCGATCTTGCAAGGCTGTTTAGTACAAAAACAACCTTGAAAATATAATCTGGAATAAATCACTCATTGTTTCTATTCATAAGATGTGCAGAAATGGCAGAAAACAACACAGAATTGTCTCCCAATAAGTCCCACTAACTCTAACTCACACTTCACCCCAAAGTATAGTTTGCTCTTCTAGATTCTACCTTAGATGTGTCCTGCTCAATTCATTTTGTTTACTCTAAATGCTCCTGGCTCTCAGGGAGCTTACTGTCTAATATTGGTGAGTAAGGAAACCCAGATTTTCCAGCTCTGAAACCAGTTTTCCTACCCTGCTCTACTCCCATAAGCATAGCCTCCTTAACATTTGAAGTAGCTGCCACTGTTTCTCAGGGCTATCTCCCTAAGTACACCAGATGGGAGGTAGTCAAGCAACGCTTTCCAACGAGGATGGAGGGCTGGGTATCCTCTGAAGCACTTAGAATATTAAACCCAGCAGGAGAAGCTAAAGCATGATTGCACAGAGAAAAATCCCCTCATGTGAATCACTGTTATTGGTATTAGCAAGCTAATCAGCATGGCTCCAATACTTTAGAGTTGGAAATGTGCCTGTCGTAGTTTGGAATGAAATCAGTCCATATTTGTAGGGTCATGATTAGGGGAGGGAAGTTTTTAGTTCAGTAGAAGCCTAGGCACCAGTACTTGAACTGTCAAGTTTTTGAAAATGTTCAATAAGGTCTTTTATCTTATGCATAAGGGATATATGAGCTGATATACAGGGAAACAATATTCTTGCTTAATTCCTGCAACTTACTGTGACATAGCCTTTAGTATTCAAAAAGAAATACAGAAGGGGATGGGCCATACACAATGCGCAACCCACAACATCAACGTATTTTTACTTATGCATAGATTCATGAAGCCAAGGAGAAGAAGTAATTGTGCATTCTGACTGATCTAACATCAGTGTTCCTATGACCTGGATATTTCTAAACTTTTATGTATATAGAATGTACCATTTAAGACTGGATTATCTAAATCCCATGATGACTGCTCATGCTAATATACATTGGCATCACGTCTTCCAGGAATCTTGAATTCAGCCATTAAATCCTAAATTGTACAGTGCATTCAGAGAGGAGTGTGTTCCTTGATGTGTGGCATTTACACGGCTATTTTGTAAATTCTCAAGTAATGGTGACATCATGGTATTCTCTAAATAAAAATGTTATAGTGTCAGTCTCCAGTAAAGGTCACTACAGTGAAATTTCCCCTGGATTATTGATTTCTAACCTCACTGTAAGGAAAAAATATTAATCTCAATCTCTAGATTTAGAAACTGAGTCTCAGAAGGTTTTATTATAATAACGATAATGATAATATTATTAGGAAGAAAAGAAATAATAGAAATAATATCAGTAATATTTTTTAAATGTTTATTGAGCATTTATCACGTGCCAGGCACTGTGATAAGCATTTTATTTAAATAACTAACAGGCTTCATAAGAAAAAACTTGAAGTGGCTCTTACTCCTACTTTTCAGGTGAATAATCAGAGACACAGAAAGGTGAAGTGACTTGTCTCAGTTCAGCAATTAGCTGAGCTAGGACATGACCCACGTTTCGCTGAAACTGCCCTGCCATACCTCGACTTGGAGATTTATTTCAGAGAGTTTGTTTTGAACAAAACCCCTCTGCTTTCTTTATGCCCATCTTAATGCCCCTGTCTCTAACTTCAACTCTCCTGATCTCAAGAGCAGAAGGGAAATCCTCCTCGTTATGACCAGCCTGGATGGATGCCTGCCACACTTCACTGTATTGTACGACGTGACCATCCAGTTAATCTTCACTGATTTCCTCTTCTGAAAAGCAAACTTCCTTAGGCTAGGTGAGAAATAAGAAATGCTAACCTCATCTACCATTACTCAATAGCAAAATGCAATGATCAGAGTTTTAAATTTAGAAGTGTTTCAATAAGCTGCTGTGGATACATTTTTTTTATCAATGATTGAGCCTGATCTTTTCATCTTTCAGACAGAAATCTGTGCTTCCAACTCGTAGAAAATAGATGCCCAAAATGCAATGTATATTCATATATGGAAGAATCATTATCTTTCTTTGTACAAAGATGCAAAGTAGAGCTATATTTCTCTCTTGATCATGAGTTTAACTTTTTTTTTAATGTCTCCATAAACACTGAACTTATAAAGGTACTTTTTTTAGGGATGACAACAAACAAACTTTAGACATTTAAATTTCCTCTCTATTTTAAAACTTACTCTCCTTGTTGAGGCTATGTGAGGAAAAAAAAAAAAAACCACCCCAAAGAACAAAAAAAGCTTCCAAATGAGAGAGAAGAGCATGGTTGATAAGGATTTGGAGGTACTTACTTACATAACTGTTGTATAAAACCAGAGGCAAACTTATACATCATTCAGCATAAAGGATGAGGGGATTTATTTAACAATACGACCATGAAAATTACACGACTAGTGAAGAGTTCCAAAGTCTACAGCAGAGGACTAGGCAAAGAACTCTGGTTGCCATCAACGTGATGCTAACGTACTTAAACATATGCTCCCTACGGTATTTAGCAGGCACAAAATGAATTGTGCCTGAAACCAAAAATAATGAACTGGCTTTAAGTCTCCACTCTAGTAATACTATAAAAATGATCTGCTATTCATAGCATGTACCAGAGAGTCTTTTATACTTAACCATGTCTGTTTAGTTGATTGACAGACTCTACTTTTTAATCATTTGTTATTGAATTTACAGTAAACCTATAAGCACATTATTTGGAGCAGTGCCTAAGATTCTGAACTAAGTGCCTTATTTCGGAAGGGAAGTGTTACTCCTGGATGACTATATAATTAGGGAGATGGAGACAGTGAGTATGAGCTTCTAGCACCGTGCTGCCACTTCCTCCTCAGCTTCTAAGAGGAGTGAATGAAATCTCAGCAATTTTGAGAATCCAGCTCCTTCTAGGTGATAATTATGATAACAAACCTGTCTTTGTGAACCTAGAGTCAGACTTCTGGGTTTTTTTTTTTTTTCCTTTTTCTCCCCAAAGCCCCCCAGTACATAGTTGTATATTCTTTGTTGTGGGTCCTTCTAGTTGTGGCATGTGGGACGCTGCCTCAGCGTGGTTTGATGAGCAGTGCCATGTCCGCGCCCAGGATTCGAACCAACGAAACACTGGGCCACCTGCAGCGGAGCGCGCTAACTTAACCACTAGGCCACGGGGGCCAGCCCCAGACTTCCGGGATTTTAAGCGGACGCCAGTGTCATTGATTCATTTCGTCTGTACCCAGGAATCAAACTCATATTCTTCTCTTTTAGTCATTGTTTTATAAAAAATTTTATAAAATGTGTAGATACTAAAAAAAATTGTACTATATGGAAAGGATAAAATAAACAGTTATGATCTCTGTTGACAGTTGTGTGTATTTGAAATGGGTACCATTTCAGACTTGTATTTTATCTTGATGTTATACATATTTTGCAAAACAGAAATCATACTATTTAGATGTTTGCTTTTTGATTCAGCAATACATTGCAAGCATCTATTTGTGCCAATGGGTAAAGATTTCTTCATTTTTTTACAACACTACATATGATTTCATGATGTGAATATATCAAAATGTATTCAACCATTTCCCTGTTTTTGAGCTTTTAAGATGGCTCTAATTTTAGAGGTATTTACAGATGATCCTACATTAAACCTCCATTAGATTTACCCTTCCCCACTCGCACTAAAATATCTATTGAATAGATTCCTAGAAATAGGGTTACTGACTTAAATTTTGGTATCAAAATTTGGTATATACTAACAGATTGCTGCCAATTCTATTACCAAAAACTCAGATGAACATTAAATAAGGACATTAAATTCTTTAAAAAGTTTTATTAATCTGCTCACCAGGACATTATATTTTTGTAGTTTGCATTTCCTTGATCACAATTGCAGTTCAATATCTGCTCCCATGCTTCTGTTAGCAGAATCTCATTACTGATGTACCATTTCATCCTCGGAACCCATTTCTCTGTGAGTTGTTTGCCTTTTGTTACTGATTTAATTGATTTACATAATTTTTGTAGATTCCTACCTTCCCCGGGAATTCAGTTTTATTTACAGTTGGAAGTACAAATCTAAATTTAAGGGTTTTTCTCGTCTGTATTTTGTTTCATTGTAATGTGTGACTCACAATCTTGTGCCATGTATTTAATAATAAATTGTGTCACATCAATTGGAAATACTACCTTTTCTTATAAAATTTCTCATACAAGCATGGATCTCTTTCTGGGCACTGCATTGTTTTTATAGCTGTACACATCTTTCTGAACCAGAACTATTGCATTTATTTACTATAGTTTCTAGGCATACAGATTGTTTTACCAGATAGACCAATGTGGCAGAACAATCCCTATGCTTAGATATATTTTTCCCAAAAAAAATTCTTGGTGATTTTGTTCATATTTAGTCCTTCAGAGGAACTTTTGAATTGACTTAATCAGTTCTAAAAATAATCTGATTATATTATTCAGTACATTTGTAAAGATTTTGTATGAAATAAGTTCTGGAAACTGCAAGGCAGTAATATATATAGATGCGAATTCTGCAAATGAGCCTGAGAAAGTGAAAGCAGTAGGCCTGAGCAGGTGGGTCCTTTAATAGAGGATGCTGTCAAACGAGGGAATCTCAAATCTGGATTTGGATTTAAATTTGGACAGTAGATAGAAATAATGATGTGAACAACAGATGTTTGCTGAGGCCTCTTCAAATGAAAACGGCACAAATAACTAGCTAATATTACTCAAGAATCATTTTTTTAAGATTTTATATAAAATTATATTTTTCCATGATATTTGATGTCCTGAGCTCTGAAGACCATACTTCTCTTTATGTCTTAATCAATGTATTTCAAAAGAGAAGAGATTTTAGGAACTTTAGGGTAAGAATGACGTATCAAAGGGAAGAAAGATAAGAAAATTGTGGACGACAATTTCAAATCTTACACTTTCTCTACCGGTACCCACGCGTTACAGTAGAGGAGCTACCATAAGGTTAAACAAATTTAGTCCTAAAATGTTTTTCATTTTTCTCTTATATTTTCCTGGTGCTTCACAAGCTCTTATCAAAGAAGGTATTAGCCCATCTTCTATTCTTATTTTTTATTTTCTTTGTTCTTATATGTTGCTCAGAGCCAAATTGTCCACTGATTTTAGGAAATGTGAGGGTAGGAGACCACAGTTTGTAATGGATTTTTTTTTTTCATAAGTGATGAGGTCTTTCATGACCATATATATGGGAGAGATGCTGCCCTGTCTGAGAATAAGGCTTGTATTTGCATCCTCCTTAAGCCTTTGACAAAGGCTTTCTGAACCTTAACTGACCTTCCCCAACCATATTCTTCCAAAGCCACAGGGCAGATCTGAATTGCTGACTTGCTCGGGTGCCTGACAAAAATTTCTCCAGGCCCTGAAATCATGACTTACACATATGGCTGTCAGACTAACTTAGGACAGCTCCATCCCTGAAATAGCTAGCTTTCCTAGAGGTATGAGTCTCTCAAGGTCACTTAAAAAGTCACTATAGTATTTTAACATGGTTCACAGAGCTAATAATGAAGGATAGGAACAGAACATCAGTCTAGTTAAGCTGCTTTTCAGACACTGTGTCTAAGTTCTCACTTTATTTCACTTTGATAGTTTAGAAGAAATAGAAGCACACTCTTAACTCAAACCAGTCTATTAAACAAGTCTGTCAAAGAAGCATAAAGCAAAACATAATGTTTTATATGATTTTTAGTTCAGTAATAGTTCCTATTTGTGTTTCAGAACAGTGATATGACTCACTTGGTTCACAATGAAATGAACTTCCCTGTTGAAATATTCCCATAAAAATAAATAAAAGAAAAAGCATGGTATAGAAATAGATCTCCACAAGAGTGTTCTCTGATTCTTTCTTTGTCTCGTAAAGTTTGCTTTGCAATTTCAGAATTTGCTGAATCCATAATAAATGACTGTCTTTCAATATTTTCTTCTAGAGTTTCTGAAGTGTTTCCTACTTCAGCAATATCTACTATTGTGACAATAGAGTAAGACATAGCAAGAGTAGGTAATACTCCTTAACCTCTTACTTATTCATTAATTTTATCCCATTTACTTTGTATTCCATTTTGTCTGATTTTGATATTAAGCCATTCTATATTTTCACTAAACCTACATTGTCACGTTGGCAAAATACTTGAGCAGAGTTGGATGGAGACAGAATTTTTCACCTCCTATTGCGGGCTTATGGTTGAGTCTTACAGTTACTTCAGCCTTGAGCATTTTATGTCTTATGTCTTACCACCTGCTGAGTCAAATTTCTCTGAAATAATGAGTTCACTTTCCTTGCAAAGGCTAATGCTTTCTTGCTTCAGGCTATACCTATATGGTATAAAAACCAAATGGTCAATCTGGTATATGATAAATTTTGGTGAGTGAGTTGGTTCAACTGCAAAGTCTCAACTTAATTGGTTTCCATGTGTAAAAAGTTAATTTCAATATTTGAAAAGCTAACAAATGTTCTATGAAAAGTTACATGTGTATCACAGGAGGTCACATTGTAAAGATTGTGTTAATAATAACCATAGCTACCAACCGTTGAAAATATTTTAACGTATTAACTACTTTGCAAGTACTATATATGAAAGTCCCGTGTAAAATGAAATTATTACTCTTCTATTACAAATAAAGAGACTGAAGTTTAGAGACATTAAGTGGCCAAACAGTAATTGACAAAGAAAGAAAATGTCTGACTCCAAATTCTACTGTCTTAAATACATTATTCTGCTTTCCCATACTAAACTTTTTAAAAATTTTAATTTATAAGAACTCTCATTCATCATTCCAAATATTTGCGATCATAAATATTCTCATGTGTTTCTCATGACAGTTCTACTCCCAGGCTACATGGAAGGGTTTTACCTTCATTGCCTTACAATCACAAATTTTTGGAAGCCACAAAATCCATGCCTGGTTTCAAATCTGAGTTCTGATTTATAAGCCATGTGTCTCTGGAAAAGTTCCTTATTCTTTTTGAACCTAGATTCTCTATCTGTGAACAGAACTATTGTAAGAATACAGTTGAAAGAATTATGTGAAAAAAAAACCCTCAGTATACTGTCTGGTATGTTATAGGTACTAAATAAGAGCTTATTTAGTAGGAGGAAGGAGTATTTTGGAGTTCCTTCTCTCATTTCCTCGAGCGAATTTAAGAATGGTCTACTTTATGTTAAATTTCTTTTTTTTTTAAGATTTTATTTTTTTCCTTTTTCTCCCCAAAGCCCCCAGGTACATAGTTGTATATTCTTCGTTGTGGGTCCTTCTAGTTGTAGCATGTGGGACGCTGCCTCAGCGTGGTTTGATAAGCAGTGCCATGTCCGCGCCCAGGATTCGAACCAACGAAACACTGGGCCGCCTGCAGCGGAGTGCCCGAACTTAACCGCTGGGCCACAGGGCCAGCCCCTATGTTGAATTTCTAACACTGAATGTGAGTAGTGACAAACAGTAGGCCCACTCACTTGCTTTCAAAATCACATTTTACATGTTTCAAAGGCAATTATGTGCTGTCATCTTTATAAGCAGTTGAAGTGTGGGGCAAGTAAATATATCTTCATTTATCATCTTGATTCTTTATGTTAAGTTGGTATTGGATGATATGGTTTCTCATATTGTATCTTTTTACTCATCCAGAGCAATGCTTTCTGGGACAAATTATGAGTTCTCGTGGGAGAAAGTCTACATTTCTGAGATTTGCATGGGCTTATCATTGTTTCATAAACAAAATTACTTAAAAATGATTATCACTCATCTTTAAAACTCCCTCCCTGCCCTTGCTCAATATATATACAATTAAATTGGAGGTTATGAAATTTTCTCTAAGAAAACTCTTGGTGAATGTTATTATAAGCAAAATTGGAAAGGGGTAAGTTGAGAGAGATTCTTTTGTATAGTTGTAAATTATAGTAAAAAATCGAATAAGTTATATTTTCTACATTTAACACAAGAATATTTGTCACATTTGGATATATTTGTAAATTTCCATAATAAAAAATGCATCCACATTTCACCAACTCGTTTTCATTTCGTTCCACAGAACACAATTATTGTAAACATCAAGGATTGGGAGCTCTTAAACAGATGGGGCATTAGTGTCTTAATTCTTGATCTTTGTTCTAGTAAATCCTTCCATTTCGTATCCTTTCCACAAATCCTATGGCCATTCGGGGCATGATGAACGATTTTTTTAAATGCTGCTTTAATGTTTGTGTCACTTTTTGTGGTTTATGATTTCAAACAAATATGTAAATGCATCTGCCCAATAGGATAATGAGGCCACATTAAAATTCTCAAATATTCTAGGTATATCCTAATCATGCTATAAGATTCTGCATAAAGTAAACGCAATTTCTTGGTGGCAACATGTCTATTGTTTTTTATTATTTCTGATAATTAATCTCTCTAAATTGATTCCCCAGCTGAGATCTTTATTTTTCCTTTCTGCATACCAGACACTTACTAAATGATATTGATTGAATATCTATTCATTTTGTTCACCTTAACAAAGAAAAACAGGGGTAAATAAGCATTCTTACGATTTAAAAGAGTTTACACAGAGACTATGTGTACACACACACACATACTTAAAGTTTGCCAAAGAAAACACATATACATCCTGAATGCCTTAATTTTGTTATAAAAATAGAGAATGCACGTTACCTTAATCAAGTCATATAAGACATAGCATTTTAAGATATCTAAGCTAGAGTTGTGATAGCATTTTAATAAACTATGCTCATTTTCTTACCTCCTTCCTGGCTTACACTGCAATATTCATGTTGCCAATAGAATCTAGAGTCCTAAACCCTTATTCAAAGTTTTTAAAATTGTTGATATTTGTTTGATATTTGGAAATAAATAATTTCTTTCAACTGTTAGCTTATTATCACTCCTCTTAACTCTGAATAAGTCTGCATTTTCCTGCTTGGGTTGATGGGTTTGAAATCTGTGAAAAGAAAAGATTTTGAAAGAAAATCAGTGAATCTAGGTTACATGTGAGTTGTTGATAAACTGAAAGCTGCCACAGAAGAAAATTGGATAGTGTCCTACTTACATGATTATTAAATAGAGTCTGGGTCTCACATATACATTTTATTCCTGACGGGTATTGGTTGGATCCTTCTTAAATCTTATGAAAAAATAATGTTGTAAAATGTTCCTCTGAGGGAGTCCGTGGCTGACTGTAGTAGCTGTGGTTGAAACATGTGCTGTGGTTGGCTCTATCTTGGAGCATATGCTCTTTAAATCTTCCTGGTTTAGAGTGCATGTAAAATACTCTATGCCTAAGGCAGGTGTAGTGAGAAGCATTCATTTTCTCAGAACACCTTAGAAATAAGCACATGGGCTTAGGATTAAGGTGGCATGGGACCTAACTTGTCACACTATCTTGTTTGATAACCGAGGATTTTATGTTTCAGTTAAATCTTAATGCAAAATATGGATAATAAAAACAGTATTAGGAGTTATATGCATGTGCCATAGAGAATGCACTAAAATGCACAAAAAATAATGAATTTGTTGAGATAAGAGGGAGAGAGGAAATTGGCTTCATTGCATACCTGTTAGCTGTCATGCAAGAGGACTATGTGATTCACATTTATTTTCCCATATTATTCCACAACCAGCTAATAATGTAACATTATCTCATTTTAAAACTTTAGAAGATGAGGTTAGGAAAGTTCAGGGATGTACCAATGGTCACACAGCTATTAGGTGTCTTCAGATATCTAGCCATGTAGGAGCATTCACTGTGCCATGCTAACCTGGGTTCAACTTCTGCAAAGATCACAGCAATAATTATATAATCTTTGTGATCTGTCAAAGTGGTTGGGGCAGACAATCTCTAAGTTCCTTTAGAGTGCCAAACATTTATGACTCAGATATGAGAAAATTTTGGTTTTGATTTTACTATACTTACCATGTCTGTCACTATGCTGAGATGTCAAACTAGCCTTCCAGTCTGCAAAAAGAATTTGTCTGAGTAACCCACATGACAAAGGCATCTACATTAAGGTACGAAAACTATTCTATTACTTAAAGCACAATTCTTTTCTTTTTCTCAACTAAGCTATTATCTCAATACCAGTTGTAAAAGAAGGAATAGCCTCTGGATGTGCTAGTATAGTTCATTCACAAGATGGTCTGTATTATGCACAAGGAAATTAGAAAAAGGGAACTAGTTTGGTGAGTGTAAACATTCTATATAAATATCCAAGTATATATACATAAATATAGGAGAAATCATGTTTAAATGCAACCTGTGGGTTTACTGTTGCTGATTGATAACCATGTTCCATAGGATGTTAACATTAAAATATATTTTCAATGTATCTATCTGAGCCATGAAAATATCTTTATAAAGAGCACTTTATTCTAAATTTTAGCTGAAACTTATTTGATATTTTATCATTTTTACTTGGCTCTTCTCCTCCCTCACCCAAAATTATTTTGTGAATGATAAAAAGCCACACTGAATTAATGAGAACACTCTTGCTATTTTTTTTTCTCATTTGGTTCACATTTAGTTGGAGGAAGTAAAAACATTTTTGTTGAAAAGAATCAGTACCACTTCTTCAATTAGGTCAGGGCTTCCTGCCATTTAAAATTGACAGAAAAAGCAAAATGTACCAGACTGCGACACTGGAAATAGAGCTATCAGGCCTCCCCAGGATCCCTGGTCCTGGGTTTGACCTCAAATCCCTTCTGCCCAGAACTCGAGACTATTTGGAAAGCCTTTGCAGCTGGCCTCCTAAGACAGAAGGAAGTAGCAGAAAACTTGGAAATACTACAGTAAGCCTGACATTATGCTGCAGTTGGATGCACTAGATCATTGAAAGAAAGAACGTCATCTTGAATAAATATTTTTTTTAAATATTCAAAGGTAGGTTTTATGTAACTGATATGAAGACAGCCAAACATAGACATAAGAGGAATAAAACAGATTTTAACGTAAGCTCACAACCACACCGTAAGGAAATAAAGTAATGTAGAAAGAAGTGTGGTTAAGAGAATAAGCTTTGAAGTCAGAAATCTGGGTTTGCATTCTAGCATGAGCACTCATTAACTGTGTGACCTTGAGCAGTCTCTCACTCTCTCTGATCCATAATTTATTGAGTGATTTGTAAAACAGAGATATTAAGACTATCTCTCATGGACTTGTGCTGAGAATTAAATTGAATGATTTATGCAAATTGGTTAGCACATTACTTGGCACTGAGTAAACACTTTAAGAATATTAAACATCATGGTTATTATTGTTTCAAGAACTTACTTCAATCAGATGTCCACACTTTGAAAGGATTTATTCTCCTGGGTAACAGAAAAAACAAGAATGTCAAGAATTATGTAAAAGAGTAAATGTAACAAGACATTATAAAGTAAATTATATCTTTGCTACTAATTTCTTTTTTTGTTTTTTGCCATTAACTTATTACATTTTATTCCCTGGTTTTATGTGCATATGTTAATGATACCTTAGATGGAAAATAATAAACACGTTCATAGTTTAGAGTTGCAATTGCTGTTTTTGGAGCAAATTATTAATACTTTAAACAACTACAATTTATTTATTAAATTTATTTATTAAAAACATACATGTCCCAAAACAAATTATATACACATTATCTAGTAAAAACTACTTTTGAGTATCTTAAATAGAGAATCATAGTATGGACATTTCCATTTCCATATGCATGGTATAATTTTAAGATAAACTCAATAATTATTTATAAATATTTATTTGTTTTAAAATATATGGAAATGCTGAGCAACTGTACCCTGTTGGATAGTCACATAACACTTTTAGTTTGAGGCAAGATGTGATTGGCATTGTTCTCAGAGATTACTACTCAAATGATAAAGATTCAGTGACTGTGCTTGAAAAAAACATAATCAGTAGAGTGATTTGGTTGTATGTCATCAGATGGATAGGAAGTTATTCTAAATTTGTAGAGGAGAGTAAAAGGAACTGTGACAATTTAACCAGGAGAGGAAAAAAAGACTAAAAGCTCACATTTTTAGGACAATCAGTCCTTGTTGAATCAAAACAAAACTATGGAATTACATTATATATTGTCAGGTGAGAAAATAATGTTTTCTAATTGTTAACCCAGGGTTTCAAAACCTTACTAAAGTGAGTTTTAGTCTCAGAACTGCTCAATAAATGAGTTAATGAATAAGCAAATAAATAAATAAAAATTAGGAAATGTCACATAGGGAAGCTATGATGTTTTTTCAAAGGATCTCTTTTAGGATACATTGACATTTGTTGTTTCTGAACAGAGTAGGCAACTCCTGCCCAGAAACAAGCATATCATATAATCTTCAAATCTCCCTTCCTTGAAGATTTATTTCTAAAATCATTTCCCAATAACACTTCTCTTTCAAAACTCAGAAAATAAACTAGCCCAACTCTGAATATAGCCTTCAATTTTATATTCCTTGTCATTTCAATACCTGTCTTAAGTTTTAATCATGTAAGCTGATCGCATTGCAGCACAAGGTCAAAGAACACTTGTAGAATCAAAAACCTCTGAGGGGACTGGTCATTTAGAATTTTTCTTCACTTGGCCAAGCTCCGCCCCGATCCCAAACGTCTCTTCTGCTAGAAGTCCTCTTGGGGAAAACGGCTAGGGAGCTCACCAAAGTTCGGACCTTACTCACCAGAAGCGTTACATGGAGGCGCCCCATCTCTTCAGCACCTCCTACCTAGTCCGGGCGAAAGTGCTGAAGGGACAGCTCCAGTGTTTTAGGTCATTTCGGTAAGCGCTCCCAGGAAGACAGCACCCGTCTCCTCCCTGCTACAAACACCCATTCACAAAATCCAGGGAGAGAGCTACAGTCGTCTCTGATTCCTTGGAAATGTAGTTAGACTGATGTGGAAACACACCCTCCTTCTCTAAGTGTATAATTATTCGTGGGTGGAGAGCCACCAGGGAGAGGAATAAAAGAGGGCAGAGAAAAAAAGTAGAAGAGGCTTTTGTCCTGACTTCTAAAAATCTTTTTGTTAATCTTCTCTCCTCCCCCTCTTCAATTTTCCTAATCCCGAGAATGATGGAGTTCGAGGCAAGCGAATGATTCCGGAAATGGAGATACGACTCTCAAACCTAGAAATGATCCGGGCGATTTATTCAAAGTTAAATACTCCTCATCCTAGGAACCCAGCACAATCCATATTTAAGGGAGCCTGCGTTTTCCCCATCATAACATAAACAGACAAACAGTTGCCTTCACAGATTAAAAACCCTGTTCCGGAGCGCGTTTTTGCTGTCCTCTAAACTACAGACTAAGATGGGATGGAAAGCGCTCACAACCTGTGAAAGTGCGAAAGACTCTCTAAACCCTGTGGCCAATTCCCTACTGGCCAGAACTCTTCCCTACAATCCCTCATCATCCGTGACTCTGCAAGACACAGGGACCAGACATGTGTGTGGGAGTACGTGTGAGGGAGAGAGGAGAGAAGAGCATCGCTCTCCACATGTGTAACCCTGCATCGCCCTGTTTCGTAGCTTGCATTCATTCATATGCATGCAGTGGTTAAATATTTGATCAAAGGTGAAATAGTTATACTGATCAGTTGTATTTTTAATGGACATCCCTTAAAATAGAGTGCTCATAGATTGAAAGTGTGAAAAGATTCTAAGTGTCCTCCGTATGTCTCTAACCCTTTCTACCCTTCCCTCCCCCATTCCTATTCCCCGCAAAAGGGAAAGCTTGCAGCAGATTGTAGAAGGATTTGAGTCTGCAGCTACAGAGAAGGGGATTAGGGCCAGAGCGGTGCAAGTTAAATTGTGCTGCATATAAAAAATGGGCGGATTGGTCTCCAGATCCAGAGGCTGGTACCACCTTCCTTTCTAAAATAAAATCTCTCTGGCATGAAGTCACCGCCTATTTCACATCCGGTTTGCCCTGGGACGTATTACTACTGTCTTGGTAAAGAGAAATCTTTTGTTGTATAGCTGCAGATTGGATATTGGGAAGCAAATTTGGGTGTGAAATCTTCAGCAAAGGAGCACGCAGAGTCCATGATGGCTCAGACCGAGTGAGTGAGAGGCAGAGCGAGGACGCCCCTCCGCTCCCGGCGCGCCCGGACTCGCGGACTCGCGCTGGCTCCAGGATCTCCACGATTTTCTCTCGCAGACTTTTCCCGGGTCTTGAGCGATCCTGTGCCCAGAGGGGGCCCGAGGTAAGTGCGGCTTGGGACTGCAACACATAGAGCTTTGAACGTGGCTTTTCCTAGCTGGAGAGACAGGAATGCTATAGACAAAACAGAAAGAGGGAACAGGACAAGAGCGTGATCCCATAGCAGGTAGATACAACGAATGTTTTTCTTTCTGGGCGAAAACCGCAGCGATAGGAGCGTTATTTTCTTCTCTGTCTCTCTCTTTTTCTTTCCCCCTTTCTTAGGCAGATTTGAATTTGTTCCGCGGGGTGGGTGGTGACATGTTGTTTTGGTCTTTTCTTGCAAGAGGGAGCTGGGATGAGGTGGGGAGGGGCGTTGGGGGCCATCGTCTAAAGTTACGACGCTGGGACAGAAAACCTGTCTCGATGTTCTATCCTGGGGAAGGCACTCTCTCGTTCTGGCTGCAAAAATGCCTTTCTCCTTTCCAGTGGACGCTGCTGATATGCCCTCTGGTGTAGGGGTCTCTCCCATTCTGCACACGAAACACTCAACTTATCATTTGATATGGGTGGCATGGGGTATGGGTATCGGAGTACGTGTGTTTGATGGGCGGGGGTTGAAGGTGGAAAGGGGTAAGGAGGGAGCTTAGCATTTCTTTTAAACTGTTCTGTTTGCATTTGCAAGAAACTTTCTTAACAACTCGAGTGCCATGATACGTTTGTTTTTCTCTTTTTAAAATGTCAGAGGAGGACAAAAAGCTCTGGTACCTTGCCTTGGCGTTTTGTTTTGTTTCATTTACCCCTTCAGGCATTACCTTTTTTTATAAAGAACAAAAAATATTCAGAGTCAAAGAAGTTGTTTTTCCTTCATAACAGATGTTGAAGATTAATAAAAGGGTGAATTATAATTGTGGATTTAGGTGCAATATTTTAACATAATGATATTTATCCAACATTTCTTGTCATATTCAACTCATCTGTGTCAAAACCAGCCACTAAATCAAATAAAAATTATGAAGCTCATTGCTCTTATCTCTAGATTTAGACCATTTCACTCTAAACACATCAATTATGTTTCATTGCTTACGTGCCTGTTTGTAATGGTTTTTACTGATATAAATGATACCCGAGAGTGTGGAAGGCATTTGTGTAGATGTATGTAAAAGCAGACCACATTAAAATATAGAGTGCTTAATGAAAAATAAGCTTTAAAAGACTTGCAATCCATTAATCATTGACTCTGCTAAAGAGTATAGATTCAGGGAAGTGCTAATAGATACCTTGAACATTTCTCAAATTATGGTTTGAATTAATTCTAGCATATTAAAATAAAGTGTTACCATACCTGCTTCTTAACCAGGTAGTGCACTGATTTTTAAAAATTGACTCCACAAATTGATTATAATTTTTAAAAATTCTCTAAGCTCTCCGTACTCCTCCATTCCTCCAGCATCCCACTACCAAGTCTAAATTCAACAATCAGATGGTGATTGATTGCACTTTACCTAAGAGAGAAAAAAAGATTCCCTTATTCATGCAAAGCAAAGCACTCCAGCTTCCATCTGTTTGAGATGAAACATTTTCCAGCAGCAACCTGGCAGAATTGGAGAGGGCTTAAAAGATGCGTGTGCGCATGTTTGTATACATTTATGTGAGTGTGGTTTGTGTGTGAGAGGGAGATCAGCACATGGCTTGACTATAAATTGTGTCCTTTAGCCTCACAGAAGCATTAGTGAGCATATATAAGAAGGCAATCACAGGCAGAGACTAAAAGCATGACTTCGGCATTCAACAGTGTGTTTCCTATGGGTTTTTAAAAAAAGATAAATATGGTTGCTTCTGAAATCAAGGAACATCCAGAATTCAAAGATGAATTCAGTCATCAAAGCATATTAACCTATCCCATCCCAACCCCCAAACACGCTTTCCCTGTTATAGACACCAGCTTAAAAATTTCAGTGCACAGTTTAGTTGTGGCAACTCAAATCAGAAAGGTCAAAATTTTCGGATGATAAGCAACAAGAAGAGAGTAATTCAAACTATATTGGAAATATAAAACCTAGAGAAAAAAAACAACTCACAGTTTTTATGTTGAGCAATATTGTCACCTGAAAGCATTTCAACTTGTATTCTTTTGCAGGAGACATTAAGACACTGATATATTTCTGAATGGAGAAATGGAAGGGAAAAGTGGAGAATGGATGGTCCAGGTTTCCATTGCTTCCAATGAGGTGTCATATCCCAGTGAGGTCATTTCCTGACTTCAAAGCATTCATCTGAACTGCCTCAGTCAGCCCTAGTGGTTATAACCTGATGTTTCTTGCAAGAGACATTGATCTCTGCTTGTTCTACTTTTCAGCTGCACAAGCCCGCGATGAAGAAAAGTCCGGATCTCTCTGACTATCTTTGGGCCTGGACCCTCCTTCTGGGCACATTGACTGGAAGAAGGTGGGGACACTTTATTTTAAATCTGCATGAGAATTTCTGCAACTTTTTCATTTATTTTTTCAGGGGGAAGAAAATTGTCCTTAGATGAATTCATGACTAAGGGAATTCAAAAAACTTAACTGCGATAAAATTTCAGCTAAGAATAAAGAAGAGCAGTATGAAAAAATAATCATCTTATTTGCATGTTGGTTAGAATACGTTTAGCACACTTTTGTTAAGGAATGTATTAACATTAAAGTCTTAAATTGAACTTTTCAACTGTTCAGTTGTAACTGAACAAAACATGCGGTTTCCTAATTCATAGAAAAAGTTAGCCCAGTTAATGTCTGCATACCATGAGAGTTGGTTTTCCAACAAGAAAATTTCTAGCCAATTGGAAAGATCATAGAACAACTTATGACTATAAGGAGATAGAAAGTGTGAAACACTATTTGTAATTTGAAAGTCATAAGGCTCTGTAAACGTATGTGCATATTATGTTTTGAAACCATTATTTATATAACCAATAGAGATAGACTATACCAGAAAAAATTTTAAGAACGTTAGATAAAATCAAACTTTTCTATTTAAGTGTAACTACTTTGGAGACAAGTCATGGGCAAAATTTAATAATATGCTTAACCATATTCAAAATACTTGCTAATGATTCAATCAAGCGTATAAACATTTTATAGTAGCAACCATATAAATGACTAAATATTTCAGATTCTCTGTTATCTGCTTTTATATTTCTTGTTTAGTCTACTCCTATGGCACGTAAGAAAGTCTCAGACATATTATAAAAACCTGAGATTATTCAAAATCTAACAGAAAGTGAGCCCTTATGAGTTAAGGCAGAGAAGTGGAATTGTCTGGAAAGACATGAATTTAGAGAATTTTTTTAAATTGAGAAGTTGTCTGTTTTTGTTTTTGCCTCTCCTGTATGGTAAATAATGAGTGCCAGATGAATGGGAAATGCATTATTGCCAGACTCTTAATCTGAGGAGTTAAATGTTCTTCACTGCTTTTGAGAAATTATCTGAAGTGTTACTATTGTAATGACCTGTAGATGGAGTCAGTGCACAGTGTTTTATTATATAGTGGTTCATATGGAATCAAAATCAGGTACTGCAACTGACATTTGTCTTCAAATTATATGTTCAATTTAGGAAACATTACATTGGCATAAGTGTTTAATAGCAAATAAATAATCTTGATCTTTATCCTAGGGTTGTTCTCTGACAATTACAATTGGACATAGTAAATTAGAGATGAAGACTAAGAATAACCTGATTAGAAAATCACGTAAAAGAAAGATTATCATTCCAATTGGGATGGTGGAACTAGTTTTCTGGGAGGGAGGGAAAAGTGTCTTTCAGGTGTTTGTATTCCAATGCAAATATTTGGTGAAAACAACATTGATAAGACAAAATCAGGGGAAAGAAGCATTTTCTGAATTTGATATAAGCTGTAAAAACAAAGGGAATGCAAGTAAAGATAATAGACAACTCCATGTTCTAGGAATCGTATTAACAGTCTAATTGTGCTCTGTCATGTCCCCATCTCATCTTTTCCTCCCTTCTTATTTTACTGCTTTCTTCTTTAGACTACTTGATCAGGCTCTCCTCACAACTTAAGGTGTGCTAGCATTTATTTTCCACCTATGTCAAGATGACCTTCCAATATCCTTGAAAGATGCATGCATGGCAGTTGTTTTTGTGACAATGAGTTTTAATAAACAATTGCTTTTAGAAAACTATTTTTGCTTTCTGCACTCATATGCTAATGAGACATCCTGAAAGACACAGAGCTTGCTGAAAATTTAATTTCAAAAACTAGTAAGATGTTCAATTTTGCCAAAGGACAGTAAACTCTCAATCTGCAGGGTATTAATGTTGAATTTAGGAGAATGAAAAATTATTTCATCAAGATGTGTTTCGTATGTTTAATATCTTCATTAGCTTTTAGTTATAATAGCTTAGTTAAATTAAAATTTTCTCATAAAAATGGTTGTTGCATTTTGCCGATATAAAATTAATTACCTAAAAAATAGTGTTTATTTTTGAAATGATGCTTTGATTATCTTTCTTGCTCCTGTCAAATGAATGAATCCTGCTTTCAAATGTTACTATTTTGCTTAGATTGATCAGTAATATAAACACATACGAGTGAAGCCAAAAGCACACTAAATAGAAACTATGAAAGTGATATTTTTGTGGCAGTTTCTTAGTTTACACTCTATATTCGTTTTTGTTTACCCAAGGTCAGAGCTATCATTGAAATATATCAGTCAGTGTAATCCATCTTAAGATGGGAAACTCTTCTCTCAAAGGATTTTGAAGGTGTCATCCTAATCATTACATAAAATATGGTGCAAGGAGCATAGATAATAATGTGATTGATGTAAGAAATACACAATATTTGAACTGCAGTAACTAGCGTGAAACTCAAAGACTGGTAATGGTAAGGGATAAAAACTATACCTTCAAGTAGGAAGATCTAAATAGAAACAATTTCTCCAATATAGAAGAATGGAAATAAAGTTTTAGGCAAAAAGTTGAAGAAAACTGGCTTCTAGTTCAAGCTCTGGTCATGAATAGCTGTGTTTTCTTAAAGAAAACACTAATCTTGCATTATCGTTTAGTAAACCATATATTAAGGTATCTTTTACTTCTAAGACCAGAAATAACATTCAATTAATTAGAGGTTGGACTAGATAAGATAAAAATTTGTTCATAAACTTTAAGGGGAATGGAAATTGCACACTGATGTGAAATATAATTGTCCTAAGAAACAAGTTTTATCTATTTTTCTCATCTAAATGTCTTGACAGAGCATCAAAACAAAACACAGTTATATATGAAGTGGATGAAGGAAAGGATGTTGGTAGGCAAAATCTTAGGCTTACGCTACATGTTAAATGAAAACAAAACTATTAATTATTTTGGTATCTCATAAATGCATATATCTACTCAGGAAGAAGTTTCTCAGATTTGTTTTCCCTAGCATGCGTTAGCAGTCTTGCTCGCCCCAAGAAAATAGGCACTACGGCATTGTACACATGCTGAGAATTATAAACGAAAAGAGACAGAACTCGTTGCCTGGAATTTTCCTTCCATAGTTAGAAATATTAGAATAAAGAGCTTACCATCTATGAGAAAATGGAAGAATTAGAGTATAACTTTTTTGCTTTACCAGAAGGGCTTTTCAAATTAAGATCCAATAGAAAGGAACGTAGGAAAATGTGAGGAAGACTTTATTTGGAAAAAGGTTTGAGTAGAAATGTATAATTTAGATATCACCTCTATGCTTTCTTCAGCTGTGGGCAACCATCACAAGATGAACTTAAAGACAATACCACTGTCTTCACCAGGATTTTGGACCGACTCCTAGATGGTTATGACAATCGCTTAAGACCGGGATTGGGAGGTGGGTCCATTATTTTTTGTTTTTAATTTTAGAGAACAATATTAGATCTTTTCTATTAATGCCATGCTTTCCTTCTAAATGGTAAAGTAATAGGAGCGGCAGTATGTAGTTTGACAACTAATCCTATTTTTAATAGATTGCTCAATGTTAACTCAATTTACCATGGTAGTTCCATGCACATTCCCCTACGTAGTAAAAGGCAGATACAAATTTCTCATAATGATACGGAAGAAATGCTGCATTTACTTGACAATCATAATGTTTTCCTTGTAGTGATTTCCTTATACAGGGAAAACATAGGGGCAACATTCTCCCTTCCAGCCCAAAGACTGCATCTCCTTCATTCGGCATTGCTATGTCTGCGTTGAATTCAAGTAGAATATCTCTCATCTATTGCTCCAAACATTTGTTTCGGAATATTGATCACTATTGTTTTGGAATATTGATCACATATTGATCGCTATTTTGTGTTATATTGCCATCACCTCTAGGATAAAAGGTGAATGAGACAGATGGTAATATTTTTAACCATGCATTTGAACTTAAACCTTAATGCTCTGTAGTAAATTGTATTTTTCTTTGTATACCAATTAATTGGTTATACTATTAAATTTCCACTTTGGAAGAAAACAGCACTTACAAATACAATATTTATAACAATAAGAGTAAATAGTGCTAGACATTACACACTTATTTGAATAATGCTTGAATACAACAATCAACCTGTCTTATATAGTTAAACAAAGTCTAATGAAGCCAAAAGAAAATATTGATCTCAGAGTAAAAGAAGTGAAGCGAGGAAATACATTATATTTCAAAGTCACATAAGAAATCAGGGTTAGAATCTATGATTTCCAACTATGACTTATGCTGTACCTTCTCGAAAGCATGTGTAGAAAGTATTCAATAGCAATACTGAAATTACAATTAAATGGCAATATTAAGAAAATCATCTCTTCTTCATTTAGACAGTGAAGATTTGCAAACAATAAGAAGCTTAAGAATTCAAATTTCGATTTTAAAACTAAATGATAGCATGGATTTAGTCTTTTTTTTGTTTTAATACTTCGGGTAGTGTAATCACATGGATGTGGATCATGGGTCTGTTTTGAAGTTGCCAAATATCATCAGTGTTTCAGAGGTTTAAGGGGAACTGCTTTATCAAGGACACAACTGGAATACATGTCAAAGGTCTGACTAGGTGTCCTTTCTTACCGATCTCAAGCATTCATTCTAGGACATGTGATTCAAGTTTCTTCAAGTTTGTACTCTACCTACTTTTCCTTTACTAAGTTCTTAGGAAAAAAACCTTAAGGAACAAAGGTATTGGTCACAAAACGGAGTGCATAATTGTGTATGTGGTGTATTAATAGAATGTCTGTGCATATCTAAGCAGCTGGATTGGCTTCAGGAAAGTCCTTCTTCATTCAGAAAATTTGAAATAAATTACAAAGACTGCAGGTAGGGGAGGAATGTACAAAAAGAAGAAACAGTCAAGATAGTGATGTAACTTTTGAAAAGCAAGACTTTCTAAAGGACTGATGAGCAAGTCTCTGATTTCCTTACTTATTCTCTTTCCCACTTCATGATATCAATCCTTACAAAATCAGTAGAATTTTATAACACATCTAGAAAACCTTGTCTTCATTCTAGTTTAGGAAATCCCAATTAATACTTTAATATGTGAATATGAGTATCCTCTGTAAGTTCTGTGCATAGTTTTTAGTTTTGTTATAGAATTTTACATATACACACACATACACACACACACACACCTTGTTTAATGATCAGCTGTGTGGTTGTATTGTTGTTTGGAGTACAGGTAACAAGTCCATGACTGCTCATTTACATGTAATTACATGTAATAACTCTTTAATAAATGTGTATGTTGGCTTTTTAATCAAATACAGTGTAAGCACAAAGTATTTTACCTACTCCTCATATCTGCACCCATGTTTTGGAGAACCACAGACCTTAAGGAGGTGTAATGTAGACTAAGAATAGGTTGAAAAGTTAATTTTCAAAACGCAAGATAACGGTAGTTTTGTTAACAAAAACAACTACATTAATTCATATGGGAATATTACTGTTTTCGTAGAATCTACTTTTATTATCTATTTAATCTCCCCAAAATAACAAAAATAGACATGTATTTAAAGAACAGAAATAGTAGTTGGCCAAATATAGACAAGGTACAATCTTTTTAATTGAAATGGATATAAAGTGCTATAGTAATAGAGAATTCAAGGACTTTGGAAAATTAAAAAGAATGAATGTGCTTTAACCTTTGCTAAAGTTGACTTTTTTGATTTTTATGATTCTTGGAAACAGTGATTTTCAGGATATGATAGACATTAAAATGAATTAAAAAGTAGCTCAAATATCTTCCTTCATTTCTATTTTATGTATCATCCTGGAACATATTGCAATTAAATTTGATGGATTTGAGATTTATGAAAAAGCTTTAATACTGACTAACTTAACTGTTATTATTGTTTTTAGAGTGCACTTTTTAGCCTTAAGAGATTAATGCCATGTGCTTCTTACATATATCTCCACAGTCATTAACATTTTAAAATACATTTTAAGAATGTCTCGCTGTCTTTAGAAAACAATACCTTAAGATATTAAACATAGTTTTTAGATATTTTTTAAAACATAATCTGCTACAGAATAAGAAAAAAATGCTAACATCATGATTTATAGATACTATAAATTGAAATTATCCAATATATATTTTTCTGCAGAATTATTTAATTTTATTTCTTTACCATAGATTTCTGGCAAGTTAAGTATGACATGCATTCCAGTAGATCTCCATTGCAAAAAGGGACCTTTTTTTTTTTACATGATCCATTTGATTTCAGATGAAAAGACTATGTAGAAGAAATACTCGAAAGATGATTATCACTAGCTTATAAGTGGTAAAAATTTCCTCTTAAGTAGGCTCATGATCACAGCTGGGATAATCTTCTTTTGCAAGAGAAAGGGGCCCACTCTCTTCTTATTACAACAAAAGTCTGGTTTTATAAAAATCACAACACTGTGCAGAAGGCAGGGATATTTCGTTCTGAATATCCTCAGAAAATACAGAAATGCGATCAGCTAAGACTTCAGACTAATGTAAGAAACTCTTGTTTGTGCAAATTCATCTTTAGCTGTTTGCAGAAACACACAGCTCATCAGAAGGTGGAGCATAACTCTTTGGAGATGCACACCCTAGGTCCAATAACTGAGAAACACAATATATAACTTGGTTCATCCTGCTGATGGAAATCAGTCTGTGGACATTGTAACACTATTTAGAAAGGCTACCTTTTCAGGGCCAAGAGCACTCCTGAGAAACTGAAAAGAAACGGATAACAGAAAGAGAGACATCCTGGAAAAAAGAAACTTTTTTCTTTTTTTTAGATAGAAGAGCTAAAAAGAATAAGAATGTGTGGAATTCTAATAATATACTCTGTTCAGGACCATAATGAGAAAAATAAATTGGCCATGTTCATATTTTAAGTGCAAAGTTAAGGACAGAAACTTTGAATAGACTTCAATTGAAATACTCAGTAGCCAAAAAATACAAAGCCAATTGTCAGTAATTGTTGAAATCATTTTCATTTAAAATCTCTTTCTTTGAGGACAGGGCGCAAAGGGCTGCTGCTTCATTGCAACCAGAGCCTGATGAACGTTTGTGAGAGGTTCTTACCTAAAGTCTGGTCCATATGGAAGAATAAAATGTTTGGGGACAGTAGGGGGAGGGAGGCAGGTAAAAGCCAGAAAAAATGGGAAGATAAGAAAGGAAGAAAAGGTTAGAGAAAAAAGGAGAGAAAAAGAGGGTACTGAAATTAAGGAAAGAAAATAGAAGGGAGAGGGATGGAGATTGTGGAGATCAGCTCAGAGGAGACGGCAAAGGAGAGGCCTCTGTGTTTGAAGATGGGTAGGCTCAGGTGTCCTTGATTAATCAAGATTCCTTGTTTTATTTTAAATCAGGACCAAACCAAATACTATGTGAGAAAATTCGTTTTCCCAAGGTTTCTCCTTGTTGAGTGTGATTATAATAAACTAAAGAAGGCTGGATTTTCTCCAACTTCCTAAAAAATTCAATGATGTTGCCCTGAACTGAACCCACCTGGGTAAAATTTCAGCTACCATCATCGCAGCTCCCCATGCACTCTGGGTGGGGGGGCAAAACCGCCCCATAAGCATAGATCCAAAACTTAATTCTGAAGGAATCTTACAGGTTTTTAAGGACAAGAAAGGCCCCTCCAATGACATCTTTCCCTTCCCTTTGGACCCATTATATATACAACCTACCCTTTATTGATGATGTGACAAGATCCCAGGTGAGCCAGGCGGATGCTGTATAGTTTATTGTCTGGAACATACCACCAGGCTGAGGGTTTGCCCTTCCTCCTATGCACGGGCTCATTGTAGCGCATCTAGCTTACAAAAGACATGTTCTTCTATAAACGATTTCATTTCACTTCTTGGAAAATAGATTGGGGCAAAATCATTTCTAAATGGAACTCAAACAGGATAGTGCCAAAAGAAGGAGATCTTGGTTTAGCCACATTTTAAAGGAATTAAAGAACTTTTCCCCCTCTCCTTCCCTGCTAATGGTAGTTCCTGGAAATACGGTATAATTTCTAAATTCTGCCTTAAATTTAATCTCAATAAATAATGTATGGGATGCTGGATGTCTCTCAAAGATTTTATTATCAAACCATATAGAGAAAGAAAGGACAGGAAAGAGAGACAAATGCGTACTCATCATGTAACAAAATCCAGATGGATGGGAGGAGAAGTAGATAAATAAATAAGTAGGTAGAGAATAGATTTTATTTTTCCCTACTATACCCTTAACAGATATTTAGTTAAGATCTTCTTTTTCCTGTAAGTGTTATAGAATTGAGGGAGGAACAGTGTTTTAGATTTTACTTAATTGAAGGTGTCAGATGAATATCTGTAACCAGAGTGTAACTGGGGTTTTCTCTCAAGGTATTTCAGCAGTGACTTTTTATTTAACGAACAATCTATGCCTCAAAGAAGACTTTCTCCTTATCTTCTTACTTTTCTTAATTTTGGATGTTTTTATGCCTGTATAAGACTTTTTAGACTTTCTTCAACCCAATTATTGCAAGAGACCTCAGCTTTAAGGTAGAAGCATCTTCATATAAGCAAGGTGAAGCATGCAGCAGGCAAAGCGACGTTGGCTCCTTGGGGAATTAACCTGGGATCTTGGATTATGTTTCTCTACGTCAAAAGAAATAAAGGTGGAAAACTGAGTGCTCTGAAAAAAAAGCAGATGAACTTTTTTGACGTTTTGCTCAACTTTGTAAATTTAGATGACTAGAGGTTAGGGAAAGCGGCATAGTTTAATGTTTTTTACAATTCAACTTCATTCTATCTCAAGATTATAAAACATCTGATATTCATGTGATCTTTTATTATTTTTTTGGTACCCTGTGTGACATTGAGATCAGAGGCAACCATTTTATTCATGTTCAACTAAAGTTACAACAGACATTTTGCATTTATATTAAAAACCCAGAATTTCAAAAATTTAGGGGACAAGATATTTCTGTCACAATGTGATAACTTTGGATAAAATAAAAAGATTCTAAATTACTGACAATGCATATCAAAAAAATTTAAAAGGTTAGATTTATCCAATATTTGTTGTTGCTGTATTTACTTGACCAGATAATGGCTTCTAGTATGATCTTTTAAAATTCTACTCTGGAACCCTTTTTAAATTTGTTATAGTTTCATCTGGTGTTTTTAATGTAAGGTGTGGAACAGATACTCAGACTTTGGCAGAATGCTATCTGTTTCCACAGAAATCCTGTGTATAGGCATTCCATAATTCAGTTGAATTTCAGAGAAAAGGCAGTTACCAAAAAACCCAAGAGGAATTGTTAAAATGAGCCGAGAGCACCTTTGAACCATTCCTAGCTGAGAAGTCCAGCCAGCTCCTGAAGCCAGCCTGTCTGATGAGTCCCCTCTAGATACCCAGAGGAATGTTGTAGCATGTTCAGAAACTTTCTGCCCTCATCTTTTTCTATTGTCTATAAATCATCTACTGATCGGTGCCAAGAATTGCCTAAGATAAAATCCAGCCACTGCAACTATGCTCAAGTCATAAAGGCCAAATTATTAGTAAACGGCTGCACTTCATTTTTTGTGTAGTTACTTTTGACTTTTTGTGTAGTTTCCATTTCCCATCTTGATTCTGGAGCAAATGTGGAATATTAAAAATATATATTTTTTCTATTAACGATTGCTTTTTTCAGATAGAATCTGAATTCTTTATTTGAAAAATAATGTTGTAGTGTTTCTGAGACAAGAATCCCATTGTTAATAGTCATGGACTCTGCATTTTGGGAAACTTAAGAGAAAACAAAGCCCTAAGTGGGTGCCATATCCTCTAAGGTTATTATATTGTTATTCTCATATAACTAAAATGCTATAATGGAAACAGGAAGCACGATGCCTCAATGCTCTTGCAGGTTATTCAACTTTCATCAACTTATATAGACCAAAAGAAACCCATTCCTTTAACACAGCAATCATACTCTTTTCAAAAGGTTAGCCCTCTCCCAATAGAAACTGCCATAATACAAGGAGGAAAGGAGGGAAATTCTCAGTGGACATGAGATAAATTTCTGCCTCAATAAAATTTACCTTTTTTCCTGGGAGATGGTTGTATCATTTGAGTTCTTAGAATCAGAAAACACCAGGGGATCGGAGATTGGTTAGACACTTTGAAATATGATTTCTATCCCATATCCAGGTTTAGTAACTGAACACAGCCAAAATTAAGTAGCTCTATCAGCTAGGGAAAATTGCCAACAATTCTAAAGAATTAAAGGAATGGAAATGAAGGACAGGGAGCAAAAATGTTGCTCCAGGCAGATAGGCAAGGAGCTGAAACATTGTCCAATCCAGGAGTACACCTTGATCATTCTGTAGGGAGCCCAGGATATTTTCAATTTCCAAACAGGACCGTTTCAAAGATATACTTTATTACGATGACTAATGCTAGTCCATTTAGTCTCCATACAATGACTGCCTCTGTGAATTAATAGACACAATGTAGCCTCACAGAGGCAATAAACCTTCTTCATAAGTTAGGAGTCCACAGAACAGGGCCCAGTGAATAGTACTCTGAATTCCTCAGCAGACAGCATTTTCAGTGAAAATACGGCTAACGCCATGTTAAACAAATAGTTGTAATAGACATTCCTAATAAAACACCACCTATAATTCTTCAGTGTTGATTCCTTCTTCCATTTTTTAATTACACTCTTACAATACATTATTCAGATAGCATCAGCTATCTTCTTAAACTGCAAGTAACATCATTTCACTTCATTACCCAAAGGTTTCTCATGGCATCAGAATAAAAGTCAACTGCTTAGTGAAATGCACAAAGCTGTTTAGGTGTGGCCCTACATGCTTCTAGAGTGTTATCTTGTACCATGATCATCAGCATCACCAGGCTCCAGATATATTGGACTTTTTATTTCTTAAAGCTAACACATTCATTCTCACCTCGGATCTTGTTCTTTCCTCTCCTTGAAATTTTTCTCCCTGGATCTGCCCATCCCTTAACTTTTCTCATTTTTCAGATCTAAGTTCAAAGTTATCTCTTCAAAAGACATCCTTTCAGAGCATTTATAATGATCTGAAGTTAATTAATATAATTGGTGTGTTTGTGTTTGTACATAACTATGTATGTAATTATATCTATCTATCATCTCTCTATTGTCTATCAATCTATATTTCTATCTAAAATATTTTCCCTAAGACCATGACATATGCTACAGAAGAACAGGAACATTTGCACTTTTGTTCACCAATGTGTTACTGTTACTTACAACAGCGCCTGCCTGGCACAAAGAAAGTGCTTAGGAAACATTTGTTGACTAAATTAATGTAACCAACACACACAACTCAAAGTATTTTTCGTGTCACCGTCTTTTTTGACCTTCACTCACTCCAATCAGAGTAGTTGACTGCACGGGTATTATTTCTTCACTGAAAGAGTGAGAAAACAGGCTCAGAGAGATTAAAGGATTGATCTAACATCACAGTTTGTTCTCCAGAAAAATCAGAGTTAAAATTCAAGTGTTTTGACTCTTAATCCAATGTGCTTACCACTTACTATACTACACTGCTTTTCTTATTTCTGCCTCAAGCAGTAATCACCTTTTTGAATTATCACTTCAACACATCTGTTATTTCAATGCTTATCAGCAGGATGTCAACATTGTCAGAAATCCTCAGTAAGAACAGATCTACTGCTGTATAGCAGCTGTAGAGTCTGTAATACAGTGTGTATTTGTGTGTATACATGTATGTGTGTGTATATCTATCTATATATTTTTATATATATACAACATGTCTTTGAAGGATGTGCTTGTTTAAAGAATGATTTTAATTCGTTTGTTTATCATCAAATACTTCATTTACATTATTCTACTATTTTAAGATATCCCCAATCACTGTAATAGTAACAATCATCATCATCATAATCTCATTTTACACAACTCTATTCTTTTTTTTTTTTTGGAGGAAGATTAGCCTTGAGCTAACTACTGCCAGTTCTCCTCTTTTTGCTGAGGAAGGCTGGCCCTCAGCTAACATCCGTGCCCATCTTCCTCTACTTTATATGTGGGATGCCTTCCACAGGATGGCATGCCAAGCAGTGCCATGTCCACACCCGGGATCTGAGCTGGCAAACCCCAGGTGGCGGAAGCGGAACGTGTGAACTTAACCACTGTGTCACTGGACCAATCCCTTACACAATTCTATTCTATGTTTATCCCTCGAAAACTTAAACAGGTGCATATATCTATATTAATTTTAAACAATCTGTTGATTTTTTTTACATTGGACAGGGAAGGATTATTGTGAAGAAAATATTTTGTTGAAAGAAATTATTTGCTGATTAATCTACTCTTTGATCATTTCTTCCAACCGAGTTATTTTAATTGATTTCCATTTTCAGATGATTTTCTAGTTACATAAGAGGTTCATTCATATTTAATTTTTGGTAGATGTATAATCATTCTAGTTGAACTTCATTAGAAGTTCCTGACTCCTGTTGTACACTCTTAAGTGGAATATTTCGAGGCATAAAACTATCTTGACTTTTCCTCACAAGATCTTTAGAAAGGCTGTGAGTACTTTCTAGGTATTTCTAATAAGACTTTAGAGTCTAGCGCTGTCAATACAGTCTCGTATTAGAGCATACGATTTAGATTCTAATGCTCCAAAGTTCCTTAAATAATAAATAATTTGCATATTATATATATGTATGTGTTCCTTAGACAATAAATAATTTACATATTTTATATATATGTTCTCCCCCTTGGGGATTTCAAGTTGGAAGGGAGGGGGATAAGATGACTAAATTTTCCCAGAATTGGGAAAAAGAAGTTTCCTCAACAATTCCCCTAGATCTCAGCAAAGTGCATACATATAAGCATATCTTCCATTTAAGCCTGGTCCTGGACCTAAAAAGGTCTTGATTTCAAACCACTATTTCTTTGCCAAAAAAGCAAGTTAACCATGTCACTATTTACAATTTGGCTGGTTTATTCACAACAATCCTCTGAGTATCTAGAACCTTTGCACTCTGGATTATAAATCTTTTGTCTTAAAGAAGAATGACTTCATGTTCCACTCAGGGAATTCCTAGTGAGCAGTAGTGAAAGACACACTTTTGGTCTAAGGAGCCTATTCCTTGTCATGGAAATTGTAGTCAACTGAGTGAGAATGTGGGTTGAAGATAATCAGTAAATAGATATTTTAATAGAAAAAATATGAGAGAATATGTCAAGATATTAACAGTGGATTTATGTGGATGGTGGTATTCCATGGAATGTTTCATTTTTTCATATTTTTCTGAAATTTCCAAACTTATACTATGAAGCTGTATTTTTTATTTTACTTTATATTTTTTTTTATAAACAACATGTTTTATGTTGTCCTCATGCTTACCCTAAAGCTTTTGTAATGTCTTAGAGTAGCATTCCCAAATAAATTTGGGAAACCAAGGGTAAACAAAGTTGACCGCATTTATTTAAAACACGATTTCTTAGAGACATTAGCATGCTAATGTTCATGACGAATCTTCCAGAGGCATAATAAGCAGAGTGTTCCAGCAATGGAAACTTTTTGTTCCACTGGGTACTCACTAGCAGCTGATGAGAAGTCAAAGTAAACTGGGTGTGTGGCAAGGGAAATACATTAGAAGGGAAAGTAGAGAAAGTGGTTGTTCTCCTCTTCTGATTATCATATCCCGAGCTCCAGATGGCCCCCCGGATTATGTTGCCCTGTGCTCCTTCCTCTTTGATGCCATCACTCACCTCTTCCATTTAGTAGTTGAGCGGTCACTGCAATCCCCAACAGGGATCCTTCAGTTTGGGACTTGCAAATTTTGCTAACTTCAGCTTAGAGTTTGTGAATTTGTTTGGAGGAGAAAAAGGATAAACAAAGAGCAAAAATCGGAAACTCTTTAAGGATATCTGTATGATTAGAGTGCATGGTGAGAAGGTCATTTGAGAGATGCATGAGGTGAAGGCTTTTGGTCAGGGTATATGTCTTGGAATATTGCAGGAGTGAAGTTTGGGAAATATCTTCTGATATTTCCAAGTGGCTAGTAGAAAATAAGATGAAGCACTGGAAGGTGATAAGCTAGTATAGTAAACACACTTAGGGGCGAGGATAGAGAAAAGATGAAAGAAATAAACTTCTAAAATGTGGTTATAACCGTTTATGTGAACTGCTTTCCATTGATACCTGATCTTTATATGGCACAATGAGAATTGTGCATGGTAATTAATGTCTGTAAACTTAACCATGTTTTATGTTCTATTTGATGGGTACAGTAATTGTTATAAATAGGCTTTTTGGCCTTTGGAATTCATTGCTTATAGCATAGTCATCTCCTGACAATCTAAAAGCAGCAGAAGGAAATAGCGCATATATTTGGCAAGTGGATATCTCTTCTTCAAAGCACTTTATCATGCTAAATAAAACAGATTGGTTGCTCCTAAAACATCTGGTAAGCCAATTTTCGTAAGCGAGTTACCTCGGAGAGTTACCTTAGAGTGCAGAAATTATGCCTCCTCATACTCAAGAACTAGATAATAGTGAAAAAGGAGTGCAGGAGGGCTGTCCCATGCCGCCAGGCACTTGCAAGTGGCACACAGGAATTAGCATATATTTCCCAAACAGGCATGCATTTAATGGTAGATTGCTGCCACAGAATAAAATGTAAGCATGGACATCATTTAATTCTATAGATGCCACTCGAGTTCATAAGGTATTCACCATAAATCGTATCATTTGTAATCCTGAGAGAACTGAAACTCAACCTTGGAAACAAAATTAGGTTGTCAACCAACTGCAAAATTAATAAATAACAAGAGGATCTATTTCAAGACTTATGTAGAAAGACAATGTAGATATTGGTTCTCCTTGATCACGCAATTTAAGGTGCTTTTAATTCCAAGATATTAATCTGTAAATAATAAGAAATAAAATTATTTCCAATAAGAGGCATACCTGGTACACAAGGAATTTAGGAGGAAAATATGCCCAACTCTCTATAATCTATCTTTCTTTTTCTACTTTTTTTCATGACAATAAGTGCATATTTTATTAAATCAAAGGAAATTCAATTGATGGCTCCTTTCCTTCATCTAGAAAAGGAAATGCTGACAAAGAAAGGATAAAAATAAGCTCAATCAATAAGATAAATTCTAGCTTTTGTGAATAGATAGGATATATTTACTTTTTATTATTATTATTTTTATTTGAAAGCCAGTTCTCACATTCTAATAAAGTATGAGCTTGTGATAGCCTTAAGAAATAACAGATGTCTAAACTAAGGAAAAGAGTCCTTCTGGTAAAAAATTTGTATGGAAAGAGCATGTGCAACAGAGAGAGAGATGTACAGATTGGGAAAATGACTGCTGGAAGGGGTGAGAATGGGGACCAGTATTAAAGACAAGTAGTTAATACAGGCGACATTTACTGCTGACAGCTGCTCCTTTCAAGCTACGCAGTTGCTGGAGAATGTTAAAGCTGAGGTTGGAAGCGAGTTCTAAAAACACAATTCTATTTTTCTTTATCTCAAACTATGTCTTCCATTTTGAAGTTCTTAAAGGGGAAACCCCAGAAATTTTTTATGTCCAGGGGCTCATTTAAGCATTTGGGAGCCAATGAAATTGATTACCAAAAAAAAAAGACAAAAAATATTGGATTGGTTGGTGAAGGGACTATCTCTGCCTCCAAAGTATTTTTTCATTTGAGGTAGACATTATGTGGAATGTATAACATGACCTCCTTGAAAGAAATTTATACTGAAAATATTAACTATTTACAAGTGAATGGCTGAGGGATAAAATTCTTGATTTTCAAAAGAACTCATTATTGCACATATTGGATCACCTTTTTGACATCTTATGACAGACATACAAATGTCTTGATAAATGAAATGAATTACTTAAGATACTGGACCATTATTTCTCAAAGCTAAAGTTGAACATTACAAATTCATCTTTTCCATTCACACCCCTCAACAAATTGTTTCCTTTTATGCAAACAACATTTTTTTGGTGAGTGACTATATTTTGTTGAAAATGTCTGTGCTGAGTTGTCAGCAAACTACGATAAAAATGTTTTATTGGTTGATATATATACCTCAGAGGCCAATAAAATAAAATCATGTTGAACTTGAAATGGAATCTATTAAATGAACTTTTTCTGTGCCATAATATGTTCTTCTCATCTTTAAAATTGAAGCTACCTGTATAGGTTGTCAGATTTTTCCCAGGGATTAATTTGGATAATTCAGTTATGATTTAGTGCCAGAAAGCAATCATTTGCAAAATATACCCGTGGGTCCTTAAAGAGTTAATAAAGCTTGCTACAGTATACTGTATACTTCCCAAGAGTAGTCTAAACACCTGGAGGATCTGGTGAGCTGTAGGAATATTTAAGCTTAACCCGTACCCACCTGCTAACATATTTTTATTACAATGTGAAATGGTTCGGTATCATTTAGGAAATTGTGTCCATTCTTGAAGAATTTATTAAGCTGCAGCTGACTTCTCCATAAAGCCTCTGCCTCCCAAAGTGGAATATTTAAGCTCCGTTCTCCACTGAAAAATATTAAGTGTGAAATTTCATGTGTAAGCAGTAAATTATCGGGACTACACAGTGGACCAATTTTAGAAATAGCTAATCAAAGCCAATAAATTTCCCATTTGGATGTGAGGATGTGGTGGTGAGGTCTAATAAGGGCTGTTGATAGACATTCACTGTCCCAATTTCCTGCTTCATCAGAGCGTGTAACTGAAGTGAAGACTGACATCTTCGTCACCAGTTTCGGACCCGTTTCAGACCATGACATGGTAAGTGACACTGCATTTTTGGTTTTCTTGAGGTATTTTCTAAATTTAACTTTAAAAGAAAAATGTGGACTAAGTATTTAGCGAGCAACTTGGAATAGCTTGGCTATATCTTTGTGTCTCTCCGTGTGAGTGATAGGTAATACATGATATATATAATATTTATATAATAGAAAATATCCGTTTACTTCCCAGGCCGGCTCTATTTAAGGCTATCAACCACTGAAGTCTTCTTTTTTTCCATCGTGGAAATGATTGCTTTGCCTTAGTTTATGTTCTGTAAGCCAAATAGTGAGAGTCAACTTACATTTCAGTTAGGAGGACATGTTGATTCAAGGATGCTAGGTTTCTGAGTAGCTAGCACTGTTATGGAATAGCCATAAACATTGTGATTTATGAATTATTTTTGGCTAAAAAGGAGAAATGATTTTAAAAAGCAGCATGAATACTTGACCAGAATTAGACAAAGAAATAATCAAGGCATTTGTCAAATTACTACCAAGAGTGGGAATAAAATGAACACATACCTTTTCTTTGTTTTCCAACCCAAATAAATTAACGTGAATTTCTCTTCTATTTGATGAGAACTGATAAATCAGTAGAGCTCTGTAGATATTATATAATATTTCTGAACTCATAACAGCCAAGCTCCTATATAAGCAAAAAAATCATAAAGAGGCCATGAAGACACATCATTATGAATATTTCAAAGGTATAATAATGGAGTGTTATTTTTGAAATGCCCTTTTTTGACACCAGACTAACATAAAAACCCTCTGATTTCATAGTAGCTCAGATTAATTCAGAATAAAAGTTACAAAAAACATCGACTTCGACCACATTTCTCAAAGTGTAGAAATTCACACTGTATGTACCTTGGCAGGGTAGAAGCTCTGACAAGTCCTGAAGTAAGAAAACCTGTTTAACTACATTTAATCTAGTGTTTTTCAATCATATTTGTCATGCGATAGTTGTTGACATTCTGTAGCACTAGTATGCTGTGGGTCAAACATTGGGAAATGCTGGCTCAGGATAATGAGATATTTTACATCTTAAGACAGGTAATGAAATGTACCAACCATGCAAATTAGAGTCAGTGGAGCATATGAGAGACAGCAGAGTGGTAGGGAAGAATACAGATTTCGGAATCAGAATGACTAGATTTATAATCTCAGCTCCTCCACTTACAAAGTTGTACCCTTGGGGAAGTTACTTAATATCTCTCTGCCTCAGTTTCTTCATGTGTAAGATGGGAGGAATAATAACACCTCATGGGGTTACCACAAGTCTTAAATGAGTTAATGCATGAAAAGCACTTAAAAAATTCTTGGCATATAATAAGTACTCAAAAATGTCAGCCATTTTTAGTATGTAAGAAATAGAGATATGAAAGTTACCATAATTATGGGTTTACCCCTCTGGCAACTCATTTCGTCACTGTGGTCAGTCTGTAGACCTCTTTATTGAAATACTTTGTGATACAATATGTTTTGCTAAATTGACTGCTCTCTGAGGACCTATTATGTTGCTCCCATGTTGGAACTCATTCTTCCCACAGCACTAGTCTCCCAAGCTACTCTTCTAAGTAGGAACATTTGATACATCCCAGTCAGGTTTAAGGTCAAATTTAAAGTCCCCTGCCTGTATTCCATACAACCCACAAATACTTTTACCACTTGTCCTCACTCCTTCCCAGTATTGACTATTGACTTTAGTCATTTGCATAAGTGCTACTTTCTGTGAGGCAATACCACTCGTGGGCCAGGAGGACTGGCTCTAGGATTCAGGCTGGTGGAATTCCAACCCTGCCACCCGCAGCAGCATGACCTTGCGTGAATCACTTAAGCTTACAAAGCTCAAAGTCTCTGAAGTGGGTGTATTATTAAAATTGCCTATCCTTGTAAGATTGTCAGAAATTTTAAATGAGATATGTAACTAAAGTGTCTATTGATAGTGCTCAATAAACTTATTATTATTTTTATCCCTGAATTCTTTTTCATGCCATGTACTCTCCATGGAAATTTCCTGTATTCTTCACTCATCTGAATCCTATATTTCCACAAAGGCCCAAACCAAGACCCAATGCTTGATGAAAACATTTTTTTATTAACCCAATAACAAATTTGCTTTCTCTTTCTGCATTCTAATCACATTTATTGGCTGTAAAATACAATTTAGCTTTAGGTCTCATATACAGTACTGCTTTGCAAAGTTTTTTCTCTTATATAAATGTCTTATTTTCCTAAAGTGATGCCAAAAAATGTAAAGACACACTTGTTTCACATTCCTTACAGTATCAGAGCATTGCTGATTTACCATAAGTGTTGAATTACTACTTATTTGATGATAGGTTTCGGAGTCTGTATTATCTTTAAAAACTTAAGGTCTTAACAGGACTCAGTAAATAACACCTTCTTCCCTACCTGAGTTCTGAACCTTTTGAGAAATAAGACAATAGAGTAAGGGCTATGGAAAATGAGAATATCATCTTTATTAGTAATGATGATATTGCAGAAGGTGGTTTATGTCGGCAGACAAGTGGATTTCCAGGGAGTAAACATTGGGATTAGCCAGATTAACCAACCTAGTCAATTGGCATGTTGGCCTACCTCTGCCAGGGTGTAGCCTGTCCATGCAAAAGTTGTAGCATGATGGAACGCAGCAGAATTTGTGAGTATGATGGACAGTCAGCTTCCAAAATGGAAAAGACAAGATAAAGAGGCTGAGATAGGCAAGATTGATTTCTCCTTACACATTCACCCATCAGATTAAATTATTCCTCCCTCCTCCCCGCCCCAAATAGTAGAGTGTGAGGGAATGGAGAGCATTCAGAAGCCTTACCCTGGTAAAACTCTCTTCTCATTGACCGAAACATTAGGAGAGGTGATGAAGCATTGCAAACATCACACACAATAATGATATTATTTCTCCTAATAATAATAATAATAATAATTAAAAATGGATCTTCTTTCTCTATCTCTTCTTTATCCCTGTCTCTTCTTCTCTATCTCTGAGAACCTAGCATGATGCCTCACAGAGTACATGCTCCCTAAGAGTTACTAAGAGAGAGTGCCCAGATAAAGCCAAATGCCATCAAAAACTTTTCTCTTGAAAAATATTTAGCATGCCTCTGAGTTATTGGTTCAGATTAACTGTGATTTAAGGAATCAATGATATCTTTTTTTTCAGATTAAAGGTGAACAATAGGATTTTGATACCCATTAACCCTGTGATTATCATGAATTACTTTTCACACTTGGCCTTTGGTCAAATATCGGATAGGAAGATGGAACAGTGTCTAACCCAGTGATACTCCCTATTGTCTAAAACTCATGCATCAGACAATGTTTGAATTGTTCTCTCAAAGGATCAAATTATCCATAGGTCTGCAACTGATTTGCTAAGTGGTTAGTGGAAATTGTACCTGACCACTTTGTTTGAGAAGATTAATCATTTAAGCCACATAATGGGAGAATTATGCATAAGAAAGAGCAGTATGATTTAGAGGCTATCAAAATTAGAAGGCAGAATGACAAAGCTATTTTTCAAGACTGGAAAAGCTTTGTCGTTTTTAAAGTGTGAACTAATAGAATACCTAATTAATAATATTAACCATAACAACAGTCAACATTATTGAATGCTTGCAATATGTTAGGCACATGCTAAGAGTTTTACAGATCATATTTCATCTAACCCTCATGCCAAACATTTTAGCTAAGTATTATTATTATCCACTTTTTTCCCGAGGAGGAAAGTGACCCAGCTAGGTAGCAACTTGAACTCAGGCTGTCTGTCTCCAGAGACTCCACAGCTCCCAAGGCATCTGACTTCATCTGGAATAGAAAACAAAATTAGGACAGCTCCTTAACTTTATCTTAAAAACCATTAATTGGCAATCAAACAGCACATTCCCAGAGCACCAGGTTCTGACAGAAATATCCAGGCAGTGCAGTCACAGAGCCCTGTTTTCCATACTGCTTAAAATGTGTTAAATCAAAGCACACACAGAAGCTAACAAATGGTGCAAACGGGGACACCTCAATACAATATTTATTTAGGAGCATAATGGATGTTTTGTCCCAGTCTTCAGAATAAAGCTCACAGTCTCCAGGGACCTGCTCGGTTGAACCGGGTAACTTGGAGAGATTTTCACTTGAGTGGTGGGAGCTGGAACATGGAATCTTAAACAGATTCATCACTAGAGCTTTCTAGCTGTGCAGACACTGTTCTGTGGAGTCTTCTCTTTCGCCTTCTGTTTTTGCTTTGCTTGGTGACGACCACCCTCTCACTTTCCTCAGGTTTCATGTCCTACCACCCTTCCTAAGAAATAGCACTTTTTCGTTCCCAGCAACATAGAAATCTAATATAAATTTGTGTTGATAAAAAAAAGAGACAAATAATAACTCCTAGCATTTACTGAGAACTTCCTATGTTACAGACATTCTTGCAAGCTGTTCCTTTGTATTAACTCAGTTCTTACAATAGGTAAGTGTAATAAGTACTGCCCTGATCCCCACTTTATTGATAGGAAACTGGGGCTTGAAGAAGGTAAGAAAATGACCTAAAGCCATTCATCTGGCAGACGAACAATTCAGTTCTAGTTAGTTAGGAGGTTTAAAACTTACATTTGTAACCATTGTGCTACGGCTCTGCCCTCTCCTCCTTCTTGTTCCAACTTCCTGAAGAAGGGCATCTGGCCCATCGTGGTCTAAATGAACTGTGACCATGAGGGCAAGGTCACCTGAGAGCTGCCAGCTGCTCTCATGGCAATCTTGCAAGGGCGATTTTTAGGAAATGAGAGAGCAAATATTTACACTCTTGATTAGGCAAGATCTGATCACTATCAACTCCTTTTATTTCAGTCTTCATTTCTAGTTCTCACAGAGTGGAACATGGAAATAAAAGCTTATCTAGTTAATTTTGTTCCATGTATGTGTGCTTGTGTATGCTTGCATGCTTGTGTGACCAGTACAATATTTGAAGGGAGACTATATTAAATGAATTTGGGGATTTCATTGTCTGCCATTAGCACCGGTAAGTAAAGCTGGCTGTAACATGCTAAATATGTAAACATCAGGTCTTGGTAAATTTTGATGTAATTTTTTGAAATCATTGCCTTTGGGATATATCTTATGGAAGTTTGATAATAAATATATTTTAAGTTTATTTTATAGTTAACATTTTATTTTCAAAAATCTCCTTAGACCAAGCAAACAAATGTACAAAATTTTTAGCTCCACGGGAACATGGTCAGTTTAGACATCTTTGGAACTTTGGTCTACAAGTGGCCACTCCCTCTGCTGTTGACCCAGCGAAGGTAGTTCAGTTGGACAGAGAACAGAGCTTATGTGTCTGATTCCCAAGTAATAGGAATCTTATCATTATCATACCCCTATCTCATAAGCTTACCTGTCTGTTGTCCAGAGAAGAGAACGTGCACAACCCAAAGTAAATCCATCCACTCTACTTCCCTGGCAAGCGCTGCTGCTCCATAGAATCTCCTGACGTAATCCACAGGCTCCCTCCCCATTTCTCTCCTCATGGAAAATACCATTCTATGCCCATGCTACTCCTCCACGAGTTTTTCTTACAGCATCCAAGTCTAAATAGTTTCTCCCTCCGCTGAATTTAACAGATGCTTAGGAAATGTTTCTTGGTGAGTGAATTCCTGTGTCCTGCTGCCTTTCAGCTGACGCTTCCAGACACAAAAAAACCTAACCAACAAACAAAGTAACTTCTCTTGCCTACAAAGAGAGACTGGCAGCGTGTTACACTTCCTTGTTTCTATCTCAGTCGGCATTTAGCACTATACCTGGGGCATTATAAACTATCCAAAAATACTTGTTAGTTACTTGATCTGTGAGAGCTCAGCCATACCAAACACGTGCCAGAGGGATAAACCTTTATTCAGTCTTTACCCAATCTTGCTTAAACCTGGAGAAAGAGAGGGGTAGTTAAATTCCTGCACAAAACACCTACACACAGACATTAATTATGTCTGTCCTAAAGACGATATGTACAAGATTAAAAAAAGAACAGCTTTCTGACGCATCAAGGTTTACAGGATTAAGTAAATGTAGCATGACGTTTTCGCGTTAGTCTTTCTTCCTGTTGGGAGCATGCTAAGAATAATGGAGAATGTGGCCATCTTTATTTCAAACCATTGAGTTCCAAATTTAGTGTCAGAGTAACAAGTACTGCAAGAAAGATGGATATTACCCTTTTCAATTTTAGGAGCTGGGAAGTCATATTGCTTGCTTTCAGATTAGCAGATGTTTGTCTCTGGGTATTGCCATAAGGAATGCTGTGTTTATTCAAATAAATAGATTCCCTGGCTGTGAATGATGATGAGCTTCACACATTTCTTATGCGTCTCATACACACATGCACTCACAAACACACACTGATGCACACTAGCGTATTCGGCATTCTTTTTTTTTCCTTGGAAAAAATCCAAATTACCAGTTAAACAAATTTCTTATTTTCATTGTGTGGGAGAATTGGAAAGCTGTATACAATGTCTGTGAAAAAAAAATGTTTACTTAGCCAAAAAGAAGATGGGATTGTCACACCCACATTAGAACCACAAAGAATTTCACATTGGGTGTGAGGTTTTCTGAGACCACAGGAGGGCCTCCCCAAAAACACTGTGCTTTATCTTTATAACTGGAATTGTCTAATTTAAACATTTTCCTATATGTAATAACCTCCAACATGAGTTTTGTTTTTGTATGCAATAAGTTCTGTCTCTTCCAGCGCTGGTGTAGTGGAGGGTGTTATTTTCCTTTCACGTATCTAAGGAGATAATCAGCAGAATTTTTTGGACCAAGGAATATTTCAGGCATTTATGATATTTTCAAAAATGGTTATACCAATCAATGATTCACTTGACACCAATATGTACAGGCCACCACAAGTTTACTTCTAGAAACATCACCTAGCTCATATTTTGCTTTTACAGTTGCAAAAATGGTGCATTGTCTGTGTAAGCTATTTGCATTGCATAATACAGCACAGTGAATTCTTTGCCATTTTCCAAAATTACCTAGGAATATACAATAGACGTATTTTTCCGTCAAAGCTGGAAGGATGAAAGGTTAAAATTTAAAGGACCCATGACAGTTCTTCGGTTAAATAACCTAATGGCAAGTAAGATTTGGACTCCGGATACGTTTTTTCACAATGGGAAGAAGTCAGTGGCACACAATATGACCATGCCCAACAAACTCCTGAGGATCACGGAGGATGGCACCTTGTTGTACACCATGAGGTGAGGACGACTGCCTTTCCGTTTGTGAATCTGTCTGTGCTTTTCTTTCTCTCCCAAGTGTAGGTGAGCATCAAGCTGATGGGCCAGGATAGAGCATCTGGTTTCCCGTTTTCCCTGTTTTTTCAACTTTAATAATTACCTTCCTATGAAAAATAAACTGGTTAAAATATTATTCAAGTGTTAAGTAAAATGATTAGATAAAATGGGAAAGCATGTTTAAGATGTATATTAAGTAATGCAATGTATCTCTCCAACATACTCTAATTCAATATGAGAAACTTCCTCTCCCTACTATTAACCTTATATATTCCTGCATTCCAGTAAGATCTAGATTAACTTTCTAGAAGCTGTCTCAAAGCATATATCTGAGAATGTTTCTACTTAATAAGAAGGGAAAAAGAATGAAACTAGGGAAATCTCCAGTCTTAAAAAACATAGATTCATATGGGAGTATAAATTTGAAGAAATATATGAATCCACAATGATATTGCTAGATTGATACTGTAGATATTCTTAATTTTGCTTAAATTGAAAACTGCATATATATTTCTGCTTTATCAACGTTTCCTCCATTTTGAGATTACTAGGAAGCCCAACACCTAGATACTAGTCATTCATTTATGATTGAATGAAGGAAACATGGATCAAATAAGGTTTTGAATATTTTTAAAGAAAAAAAGCAATGCTTAGAAATATTCCTAATTTATGAGAAATAAGAATTGTCCGGGACTCATTCTTAAGGGAAGAGGTTATTTTATACACAGATGACTTGTTAGAATGTTGTTTTGTCGATCTGGACAGCACTTGGCAATTCAGGTTGTTCAATTATTGCTTTGGTATGAAAAGGTAATGGAAGCAAAATCCTAGACTTAGTGGATTCTGTTTAGCATGGGAATAGAAGGATATTTTGCTTTTGGAGAAAGCTGCCAGAACTCCTAGCTTTTTATACACAAATATGCAAATGAGGAAGAAAGAAAAAATGCTTCAAGAGCCATGTTAGATGTTGGACTCAACAAGTAAAAGTGTAATAGGATTTAAAGAATGAAAATTCCCAAAAGAGACAAAGAAAATAGAAGATCAGCAGACAGATGTGTTGAGACTTCTCCAGATCATCTGAGCAGGACCTATTTATATTTGAAATTTAAAATTTGAAATAGTCTCCCCCTGCAAAATACGCTTCACATGTTTTCTAGCCTAAATCCAATATTCATTCCACCCAGCTGGCAATTTTCTGGGGAGCGATTTGCATATGCTGCATAGTTTACCAATCAATGGTTTCTGATATATGCAGTGTTCTTCATCAATAACTAGCTTATATGTTCTATTTAGTAAGTTTCTCAGTACCTTTGCTAATGTGTTATTACTTGCCTTAATGGTTTGACTTAAGAATGCAAATTTAATCATTAATTTACTCATTTCCTATTCGGCTTACTCAATATTATAATCATTTAGGGCTTTTACTGGCTATAAAGACATCCTATCACATTTCTTGAGCTACTTAATAGATAAATATATTTTCTAAAAATCATGTGAGGAATTTGGATATAAATTCTCTCAGAATTCCACCACATGAGATCCAATCTATTTCAGTGAATTCCTTTCTTAACTACCCTTTCTCAAATGTAAATAGAATCAACATTCCCAGAACACAGGGACCAAAGAGAAGCAAAACAAAGTGCTGGCTTCAATTAGGCGGTGGATTTGTAAATAAAACTAAATGGTTGGAAAGTGGTTAGATCACAGATAAAGTCTCAAGTAGACTTTGCATCAATCTCAATTTCGCAAAGCTGAGGGACAGTTCCTCCTTCACCTGTTCCTTTGTTGTGTTACGCATTTGGTACTACTTTAGAGAAGGAGGTAGGAAGAGCTCCAGTTAGGAAGGGAGAAATTCTCTTCTCTTCCTTGCTATCCATCTTCTCAACAAAGGATGAATTAGTATTTTGGCAAGTATTTATTTGCTTACACCCAGTTTTATTCTCAAAAGATTTCCTGTAACGAGGTGGGTTGTTTTGGAAAACGTTAGCAATGCTTGCCCATGATGCAAAATCAAGTGTCACCTATTTTCTCAAAACAAGCAAAAATATGGGTAGAGTCCAGTCATTGTTCTAAATAATTCTTTTTAGATCATTTGATGATTGACAGCTCAGAATAGCACTGCAGTTTGTGCCTGTCTCTCCTGCTTTGTTAATATATTTGCTATAGTTAGTGAGATCTCAATCAAATTTATCAGGAAGTATCTAATCTATAGGGCTCTTGTTTATATCCTATATTTCCCTTAATCGATAAGGCTGACGGTGAGAGCTGAATGTCCAATGCATTTGGAGGACTTCCCTATGGATGCCCATGCCTGCCCACTAAAGTTTGGAAGCTGTGAGTAAATTTATTTTAATTGTTTTTTATTCTTATGAGAAGTCTAAGTCTTTAAGCAAGAGACCTCCAATTCGTTATGTCTGCTAGAGAGACAAATAAAGAGCATCAAGAAAGTTTAAATAGTGATTTGCTGCAAGTACTTTCTATAAGTAATAATATTTGACTTCACTTTTTAATATTATTTTAGGAAGGGGATATTCCCAACTCCTGGACTAGAAAGAATGAGTTTAACTATTTTGTGGAAAAATTCTGTTTGTTGAAGTTGTATTCATAAAAATCAAGTGGAGAATGGATGCTTATACATCAAAGATAGCATTTTCTTTCCAATAAATGGAGATCATTGTGTTTATTTTATATCATTACTGACACTTGTTTGACCTTAAGAATGATTCAACTTGTTTATCAGATGGAAATATTGGTAGGTGGCAAAGGGCAATAATTAGGTGCTTCTTAATAATGAAGCCTACAGTTAAAAGGTGTAGCCAGAAAAGAATTTACTCTGATCGTCGTGTTGAAAAAGCTCTAGAGGCCAGTTTGGTGGTGTAGTGGTTCAGTTCATGTGCTCTGCTTTGGTGGCCTGGGGTTTGTGGGTTTGGATCCCAGGTATGGACCTAGCACCATTTGTCAAGCCACACTGTGGCGGCATCCCACATAAAAGAGGAAGATTGGCACAGATGTTAGCTCAGGGCCAATCTTCCTCACACATGCACACAAAAAAGTTCTAGATTTGTTTGTCTATCCCATAAAATTTATGTATATATTAACGCTCTGGAAAATATCTTAGATAAATCCCCTTTGTAATAACTTTCTGGGTTTCTGCTACTTGAAAATACGCAGGCACGTGTCAGAGGAGGCAAGAGAACAGTGGGCAGCAGAGTCAGGTCCTCTGGTCTTCCTCTCCCCTTCTGCTCTGACTAGTACGCATACATAAAGTGAGTGGGAATATGTAGTCCTGGTTTCCTGCAGGGGAGTTACATACAAGGACTGAGTCAACTCCCGGACTACATAACCAGCTTTCTGTTCTCACTAGACAGGCAGTCTGAGCAACTATTTTGGTGAAGATATGATTCATAGAAGAAAAATAGTGGTAGTGTAGGAAGACAGCAAGTAAAGAAAATAGCAAAGGGCCTTCAGGCTCCTAGCAGCACTAGTCATGGAGAGACAACTTCCTCTATTTATAAATCTCATTCTATCTTGAAACCCAAGGATAAACTACTTCAACAACTGTCAGCTAAATAGGCCTTTGGTGCTAACTCCTTTCTCTCCATTCTTTTCCCAATTTAATTTAATGTATATTCTATGCCAGGGACTATTATGTTTTCTCCTGATTACCAGTTCCATTTTTAATAATAATATTAAGTATCACATGTTAGTAGTATGCCAGGCAGTATATTAAACATTTGTATATGCATCGGCTCATCTAATCCTCAAAGGAACTCTCTGGTTAGGGAGATCATGCATCGTAGTTTGCCTGGAACAGTACTGATTTATTCCTAATACCCTGGTATAACTACTAATAGTACCCCCTTTTGCCTTCAAAATTATGTCATTTTGGACAATGAATTATATGTTTAGTATATTAGTCAAGAATGCTTTCAAGCAATGAGTATAGCTGGAAAAAAAAGAGGGGTTTATGTTTTCATATAAGTTATGCAAAGGAAAGTGACTGCTGATTGATTGCTGGTTAGTTCAGCATCTTAACAAGGATAATATCTTAAGATGTCCTTAGATGTTTTTCTTGACCACAAAATGGCTGCTGCAACTCCAGTCATTGCATCTGCTTTCAAGATAAAGAGGATGAATGGGCAAAGAGGAAAGGAATAGTGCCTGCATGAAAAAGAAAAAAACTTTCCCTAAAATCCTAACAGATGTCTTCCCACACTTCGTTAATCAAAGCTGTGTCACCTTGCCAATGCTAACTACCTGCAAAGGAGGGTGGGAAGAGGTATTTTAAAATATATACATTGCCCTCCTGAAGAAAATTGGAGGTATTTTAGGAAGGAGGAAACGGATAGTGAGTAGAAAACGAATAGTATCTCTTATAAGAAAACCGAAGTTAAAGAAAAGTAAGCAAGCTATTTTCCACCTCAGAGCCTTTGCACATGCTCTTTTCTTTGCCTGGGTTACTCTTCCTCTGGTTCTTAGTGTGGCTGGGATTTTTTTTTCTCTCTACATCTCAGCATAAATATTCATCTCCTAGGGCCTTCCCTGACGACCTCATCAAAATTTGCATACAAGCTCATCAGCCTTCTTGATCACAAGACAAGTTTATTTTATACTGTTTGTCACAGAAGTAATTATTCATTTTATTGATTTGTTAACATTTTTACTGTCTGGAGACTGTAAACTCTATGAGAGCAATATCTGTTTTGTTCAGTATTTCCTAGCATAGAGCGTAATACAGTGTAGGCACTCAATAAATTATTTATTGAATGAATAAACATTACAATAATCAGGTTTTAAATGCCCCTTCAGTATTTAAGTCTCAGAAAAGAGGGTTTAAGACCTATGGGGAATTAAACTTAATCAGAGTAGACTTGACATTGAAAAGTAGGCTCAGAGGGCACATGCTTGGTGGGGGAGCACGCCATGACGGAACCACTGCCTGCCATTGGCATGACAGGAACAGTGGTGGTCCATTTATTGTGTAGCCATTTCTCTGACCTGGACTAACTAGCACATTTCAGAGATGAAGAAACTGAGGCAAAAGTGAGCTAAAAATGTTTTGACCCAATTTTTGAAGCAAACATCTTGCCAAACATCGGAGAAGAGAATCAGCAAGAGAAAAAGAAGAGGATTTTGCAATAATTTAGTAGAACACCATGTAATAAATGTTTATGAAGCATCTGAAGTAACTTCATCCATGTGTTGATAAGAACCAAACTTGGAAAGGCAGATGTTTCCTTACCACTCTCCATTGGATTCCGACTGTCAGAAGTAAATTACACTTTCTGCTTGTTGGTGATAAAGCCCTCTTCATAAGGCCGGATATCCTGAAAACAATGTGCATCATGTAGCGGACATCCTTCAGCTGCTTTTTGAGGAAAATACGAAATAAGGCTCTGATTCTAAAAGAAGAGATTCCGATTATATTTTTACAATAAGATCTGGGCAAGTGCTACATCTAGTGTGGACTTAGTAAATGATCGTCTCCTGACTGTAAGCGAGTCACAGAGAAATTTCAATAAATTCTGAACAATGAATAACTTTAGACATTACTCACTGTGCCTGCTTCATACAAGTGGAGAAACAAAGTCGCATAGATGTGAAGTGACAGTGCCAACGAGCAGACGCTCTTCTAAGTCCATGCTCCCAGTGCTGCATCACCGCAAAGTTCTTTCATAACCCCGACCCAAACCTTTTCGTCTTTTTAAAAATATTTCTTTAGGTAATCTGCTGATTTACTTGAGATCTGAACTTAATATTTTTGACTAAATAATTGGAGACTCTTTTTTAACCTTCTTTTATTTATACTGAATAGTCTTAAATCAAGAAAGTTTTCATAGGATCTGCTTTCCAGATACTGAAGTGAAGAAACAAGGTATACTGATACCACCTATTGTGAGGCCATGGGCATATCCGTTTTCTACATCTGAAAACACCAATTTTCATCATGTGAATTAACTGTACATTTTGGGAGATTTCCATTGAGAGACATGAACAATGAGTCATCTCATTTTCACAACAATGTCATGTTTATGATAGATTTCATACACAATAGAGTTTCCAAGAAATTAAGAAATGAAACACTGAATTACATGGAGAAGTAAATGGTGACACATTTTTTTCTCTCTTCGACTCTATTAGCAGCACATTGGTGACACCTGACAAGGTATAAAAAGATAGATGCCAGGCACTGTTGCGAATGACAGTGCGATACCGTAGCGAGAGCTTTAATTTATTATAAAATGACACAGGCCTAGACTTCATCAATAATCATGTGACCACCAAGTATCGTTGCGTGGCTTTTGAGCATATAATATACAGTTTTTGCCTAGAAAATCCTTACTAACAGCAGTGGAGTCGAATGAATGGCATTCTATGTTCTCATCTCAGTTTTCCCACTAAGCAGCTATGCACCTGTAAATAAATCGTTGAGTGTTTCTGTGCCTCAGTTTGCCATCTGTAAAATGAGATAAACTGTATGACCTCTAGAGTCCTTCCACATTAGCATTCAATGATTCTATGTTACCATAAACTCAATATGTCTTCTTGGGTATAACCCTTCCTTTTAAAAAATAAGAATTTATCATGATCAGAAAAACATTTTGCTGAACATCGGTACCTACATTGTAAGCAATGTGGTTCTTCTCAAACTAGTGTGCTCTGCTCTCTTCAAAGGGGTTTTTTTTTAAATAAATGAAGTTTTAGACCCTCTTAACAATGCGATCCTCCAAGTATAAACAATGCTGAAATCCTTCAGGTTTTTTTTTAAAGTCAGTAAGATGTGTTAACTCCATGGGAGGAATCCTTTCACAATATATACATATATCAAATCTTCACAGCGTGTACTTTAAATATCTTTCAATTTTCCTTGTCAATTATACCTCAATAAAGCTGAAATTAAATAAATAAGTAACAAATTAACAAATAAAAGACTAGTGAAGTGAAAACAACAGTCAATGAGGACAACTACAATTAAAAAAGATAAGATAATGAAGACAAATTCAAAATTATCGATTTGTCACTCTTAACATGTTTCATAAAAGAAGCAATACCACTAAATTAATTCCTAGTGTATTCTCTCAAACTTCTGGAAAAATTTGTTTAAAAAGATATCTGTAAGTTGTATGTTGGTCCATAAATGATGCTGGAGCAGACAGAATACCCACGTAAAATCTAGGGAACACTGACTACATTTTTCTGGGTCACTCACCCAAGGTACAAGTGGTCACTTTAAGAAGCTTTGTTCAGAGAATGAGGGGCACGGGCTCACATCACTTTAGGCAGCTCCATGCTTGGGTAAAAAGACAAACATCGTTTTACATCTCGTAATATTTCGGCTTGGATAAATACAGATTTGGAAAAACATCCAAGCCTTGTTACCTGGGGAAGGGGATTGGGTCAAGTAGGGACACGTTATGACTTTTCTGGGCCCTCAGCACTTTTGCATTTGTGGACTATCCCTCCAAAAATACATATTGAAAACTTATTTTAATTTTATGACTGTTGATATAAAAGTGAATGTAATTCAAGGTAGAGAATATTCATTTTTTCTTCTGATTTTGAAAGAAATTAGAACATTTTTGTGCCTCTTAAAAGCATTGTGAGCCCTGGGCACTGTACCTACTGTCCCTAATGGAGAAGTTGGCCAAGGGGTGAAGCTTTCACAGTAAGACCAACTTTTGCTATCATATCTTTCTCTCAAAATCCAGAAACAGTTTGGTTTTGCTATTGTGATATTCCTTAAGTACTTAATATCAATCTATATCTAAACAGAGAAGAGTATGTACCATTATTTCAACCTATGTGAAGCGGGTGTTCTGTGACTAGACATCAGAAAAGCTATGGAATTCCTCTTCCTTCTCTCTCACTCTGTATACCTCCTCCCCCAACCTTCCTGAATTAAAGATCAGGATTAAGACCTAACTTCTCCTATAGGAGGATGGCTAGGTGAAAAAGTGACATGGCAAATGAAAATGCTTGAAAGGGGTAAAGAGCTTTATGGTATAACACATTATCATCATCCTCATAATAACAAATACCTATAAAAATTTATTTAAAGACAAAGAAAATTAGACTTCTTTTAGAATAGATGCTCAGTAAAATTTCCAGTGTTATTTTTCACATTTATCATGACCTTCTCCTGACCTGACATAATCCGGACCCAGATTGCTGCCTCAAACCTCATTTCATCTCTCATGTACTTCATTCTAGCCACATTGGTCTTCCTGTTCTTCCTCAAACATGTCAGGATTTTACCTGCCCTCAAGAAGAAACTTGTTAGTTTGCTCAAAGAAAGTACTCTTCCCCAAGACTTATTTCTGTCATGTACTTGTATAAATGTCATTGTCTTAGTGACCCTCTGTGAGTCCCTACCTCTTCATTCTCTATCCCTTTACCTGTTGTGTACGGCTTTATTGCATTTAACACTACTAGAGATTATATATTCATTAGCTTAGCCATCTTTGTCCTCATTACTGCAGTGCATGCTCCACAAGACCAGGAGACCTTGTTTGTTATGTTCACTACAGTATCCTCCACAAGGTATTTTGTCCTTTGCAGATGCTTAACAACGATTTGTCATAAGAGTGAACAGATAACTGAATGAATTGGGAAAATATGTTTTAGTTTTCCTAAATTAAGGGATACGAGCTCTCCTTTCCAAGCCTGACCTCTGGAACCATGCAATAGAAAATATGAAGCTGATAGAACACACCAACTAATTAGGAGAAACGAAGGGACAAAACATGTGGACATTTTTCATTCTTTCCTTTCAGATGCTTATACGAGAGCAGAAGTTGTTTATGAGTGGACCAGAGAGCCAGCACGCTCAGTGGTTGTAGCAGAAGATGGATCGCGCCTAAACCAGTATGATCTTCTTGGACAAACAGTAGACTCAGGAATTGTTCAGTCCAGTACAGGTAAGTGTATTCCAGATATGGAGAACGGAGCCTAAAAAGTTTTTGTAAGAATATGAAAATTCAATGAGTCCTTCAATAACATAACTAGAGAGGGAAAAAAATTGCACTGAACTGGGGAAGAGTTGAGCTGAGAACTAGCATAAATTCTATAGACCTGTGACCTTGGACTTGTCATTTAAAGTCCTTTAGCCTTTGTTTGTCTGCTTGTTTGTTTTTAAGATTGGCACCTGAGCTAACATCTGTTATCAATCTTTTTTTTTTTTTTGCTTCCTCTTCTTCTCCTCAAAGCCCACCAGTATATAGTTGTATATTCTAGTTGTAGGTCCTTCTGGCTCTGCCATGTGGGACACCTCCCAAGCATGGCTTGATGAGAGGTGCCATGTCTGCACCCAGGATCTGAACTGGAGAAACCCTGGGCTGCCCAAGTGGAGTACTCGAACTTAACTACTTGGCCACAGAGCGGGCTCCCATTTCTTTGCAAAATAAAGCACTGCTTCTGTGTGATCAGTGTAGCACAGTCCCTAAGTATGAAAACTCTTGGGGAAGAACAGCTGGGTTAAATTCTTACTCCTCCACCTTGCCAGTTGATTACGGTTACTTCACAGGGCTTTTGGAAGGAATAAATTAAATCCATGAAGAGTACTTATCACACTTCCTAGCAAATAAAAAGCTCTTAATAAATAATAGCTATTAATATCATCCAGGCCCCATTTAGTGCTATGATTCAATGAATCTTGGTGAATTCGGAGCAGTGATCATTACATACAGGATGCCAAAAAGCCAATTTCTTCTACAAATCCCCCTGTATTTCTAGCCAAGGATCTTCCACAGCTAAAACCTACAGAAACATAATCACATTACTCATCACTCCAGTTTGGAATCAGAAGTAGGTAAGATGCTATCCCTCTTAGTATGGTAACTGTTTTACCAATGAAATACTCAAAACTAGATCAGACAGGGCTAGACAGCTGGATACAAAATTTTAAATTTTTAACGTTATTGCAAGAAGTAAGATGAGTTTAGTTATGCAAGTATCCATTTTGTAACCAACTGAATGTGATCATAAGGCCATATAATCATAAGTAAAATTTGGATTCTAACAATTAGGAAAACTTACTCCCCCTCAATCCCCAAATTTTAAATTATGTTCAATTATTGAAAGCTTAGCAAGGGTCAAGAATTACTTTTATGGTTGTCTTTAAAATTTTAAGTTAGTTCACTCACTCTGATTTGTAATTTCTAAAGAAAGATAATGTAGTAATAAATAAGGACAAGAGTGAGATTTTTCTCAGAAAAATTTCTTTCTTAAATTTCAAACTTTATATGGGGACCCTGATCATGTTAACATATTCAAGTAATAGGTCAATATATCTTGCTATGATTATTGGGTAGTCCCTGCTTAGCAGGATCTGTCTTTTGCTTGTTTTAAAGCATCTATGGCTACCCTAGAAGCTTACATATTTGTGTCTCTTGCTTTGAAAAATAAAGAATATTGTTTCCCAGCTTTGTCCACATTGGAAATGTACATCACATAGTGGAAAGGTCGTTATTTATCCAATTAGAAACTCTGGTCTCTTTGAAGAATGTGGACTACAATTTTGCTTTAAGGTTGAGGTAATATAAAACACTAAGCAGAGTGTTATATAGTAGATGCTCAAAATGGTATGTAGTAGTTTTTGCTGTAGTCTTGAAAATATCCCAGAACACGGAAAATACTGAAAATTTTCCTTCCTCACAAGTTATGTCGGAAAAGATACTAAAATGAGCAGTGTTTACTTTTTAAAAATTGAATGCTATTATAAGTTGGATATTGTGACAAGCACTGGGGTCAATGATAGACAACATAGAGATCTTGCTCCCAAGGAATCTGAGGGCTAAAGGAAGACAAACACATAAACTGTAATTATCAAAATGGGTGGCAAGTGCTGTGATTAACATTTTTGTGAGGGCGGGGACCATGTCTATCTTCTGCATCCCTATTATTTACTATAGTAGCTAATACAGAGGAGGCACTAAATAAATATTTTGACTTAATGAATAAAAAATAAATGAATCCAGCCTTGGATAATCAAGGAAGGGTTGCTGCAGGTGTTGACTTGTATTTTGTTAATCTGTATTTCTTGGGAATCAAATAATCCCTGTTCTAGGCCCAGGGCATTCAAAGTAATAGACATAGAACTCTTCCTCAAGAGATTTCCCATCTATTATGACTAGAAGGGAGGTTGGAGGATGCCAGGGAAACAGTAATTCAAGTGCTGGAGCGTGTCTGCAATAGCATAAGTATATACAAGCCACAAAGGTTTCTCAGAGGAGAAAGGGCTCCATTCTAGTTCTAGCACTAGTGACCTTGACATATCACCATATCTCTCTCTATGTCTCAGTTCCCATGTGTGCAAAATGAGTAGCTTAGTCTGATGCACTTGGAGAACTCTCTTACCTCTGGTTTCCTTGGGATTCAACCTACCTGCATTATAGTTATTCTAAAAAGATACAGTGACAAATAGGGGCAATGGGATGAGAGACAGTGGCCCAATCCACCACCACCAAACTGGCTGGACCTTATAGGTTTGGTCCATTAAAAGTCATCATTCTGTGCTAGAGCAGCAAGATTAATTGCACAAAATAAGAGCTTTTTCTTATCATTCTCATAATGGATATGGGGGAGATGCAGTGAGGAGAATAATGAGTAAATTTTCAAATGTAGGAGCTCAATTTAATGTACATTTTCAACTCCACAGTAAGATAGTGAACTACACTTCCTCTGGATCTACTTTAGCTCATCAAAAACGCAACATGATAGACTTCTATGGGAAGAAACAAAGATCTTGTGTAAGGTGTTCAATCTCATATTTCACATCTTCTCGTGGAGCCCTGAAAACATTAAGATAAATGACATTGAGTATTATTACCTCCCTGTTTCTGCCAAAAGACTAAGAATGATGGCAGGAAAGAGCACACATATTGAGGATAACTAGATAAAAAGCATCTTTTTCTAACTTAAAATTCTCTGTGGGGAGAGAATCAATTCAGATCACCTCTTAGGAGATTAGAAGATGTTGCCCCACTTGCCTACAACCAACACACATGTGGACATCTACTACCTGTGACCTCTTTCAGGTCAAAATACTTCTAGATCACTTCAATGACACAGGAGGAAAAAATATGAGTCTCAATCTAACATCTGGATTTTTTAATTCAGTGCAAACACAGTAGAGGTTCGATCCCTTCCTTGGAGTCTGCCATCAGATTTGGCGGGAGAAAATTATAGACTTAGTTTGAAATGCACTTATTCATCTGGCAGAGCATACCTTTACAGGCACACAGAAGGATGAGTTCAGTCAGTTTTCAAATCCAATGCAATTCTCTGTTACTCATTTATTCACTTATCCCTTCAATCATTTGCTCATTTGCTGTGTTTGACACTGTGATTGGCCCTGGAGAAGAGAGATGGCAGATACATAGTTCCTACTATTGGGAAGCTCATTGTTGAGCGATATAAGTAGCTAACATGTATTGCCACAGTTCTAATCCTCGCATCTAATGCCTACAACAATCTGAGGATGTAGGCGTTATTATTATCCCCATTTTCCAGGTGGGACATAACTGCGGCCCAGAAAAGTTTGACAGTTTTTCCAAGATCACACAGCTAGGCAGTGGCAGAGTTGGGATTTGAACCTGGATAGTCCAGCTGTAGAGTCTGTGCTTTCAACCACCTGATACACTAGTAACTGGCAAGATAGACATGTGAAAATGCAGCAACATTTGTTGTGTGGCACAGCACAGAGTTTAAGAGTGTGGACTCCGGAGTTATACTGCAAGGGTTTGAACTCCGGTTTTACTACTCATTAACTGTGTGACCTTTGGCACAACATTTCTCTGTTCATCTCTCCTTTTGTACTATCTGGAGATTATAAGAGGATCTACTTCACGAGCTGCTCTGAGATTGAAATAAGAAAAATGCATATAAACTGCTTAGCAGAGTATCTGACATAAAAAATTATGTAATAAACATTAAATATTACTATTAATAATGATGATGGAGTTATTACAAGAGAGATACAGGATGACATGAAGAAGAGATCATTTCTGCTAGAAGTATCAGGAAAGGCAGTTTGAAACTAGACCCCAGGCATGGCCCCCTGTCCCATTCTGCTACACCACGTTATGCTTGATTGGTAATTCTTTAAAGAGAGCCCAGGGAAAAAATTATAATAGTGATTAAAGAACATGAAAACATGATTTATACCAAGAAGTAAAAATAATTAAATTAGTTATTCGGCATAAGAAGAATATCATGGCCAGAAAACAATAAGAATGTAATAGTATGTAATGCTTTTTTTAAAAACATACAGTGATGACTAGAAAGTCCTCATCTTTACCTAAGTCAAAAGACAAATCTGATCAAGGAAAATGTAGGTTGGTTTTGCTGAATAAGAATGTTTATTCCTTATGAATGGCTGTTGTTTATCCTTAGGACAGATGACCGCGAGAAATTGCGGGATGCTCTTTTCTAGAGACAGTCTTCTCCGCATGAGTTGATTTAAGGATGACCCTGCAGGGTCAAAATGAATGAGCTCAACTGTCTTCCCCAACCAGGGAGAAACAATGGTGATGAATATTCTACAAAGAAGCCCCAGGGCTCGCATTCCTACAGCCTAGTACATAATCTCCAGAGAAATATTTATAACCATAAAATGTGAAAACCAGGGGTGACAGAGGAAGAGTCTATAGTCATCTGGTCAATCTATTTGTATGTAAGATGAGAAGACAGTCCAGAGAGGCTAACTGGCCTAAAACTCTAAACATTGTTTCCTTATTTCTATTTCAGTACTCTCTGAAGCAGATTTTAAAATACCAACCCCACCTTCAATGATATTTTTGATATCTCATTCTTCTTTAAAAGTTAGCATCTGTAGAAAACACTAAGTTGAGAATACTTGAAAGGAAAATGACAGCTTTACATGGAATCAATGTTTACCACAATTTTGTTGAAGAAGTGAATGGTTAATTTCTTGAGCTGGAGAGAACACATTTCTAATCTTTCTATCTTTACACTGTAAATCTGTGTGTGACTCAGAATTTTCCAAAAGTGCTTTCACATCTATTATTTAATTGTATCTTCACAGCATCCCAGGAACAGTTAAGTAAAACACTATCATTTTAATTGAACAAATCAGCAAACTGAAGTCAAATAAAGTTAAGCAAGGTATTTACCCTTTAAGTAACTAGCATTTAAGAAAGCAAAGAATGGGAGCCAGGTCTAAACAAGCCCTTGATGCTGCTTTACAAAATTATGTCCCTGCTTCGTTTCTTCCACTCCCCTTAATTTTTATTGTAATGTATCAGGAATATTGTCACATCTGATTTACAAACGTCCCTCAGAGTTACATGATGTTCAAGGGTATATGAGTTAAAATCCTTCTGGACTGTTGAATTGGAGGAAAAGAATTTAACATGCTTCGTGCATAAGCACTTGATGTCTAGACATACTCTTTCAATCCAATTTAGGCGACTGATTTTCTTTTGTGTTTTTCTTTCATTTTTAGACTATTACAACATGATTCTGATTTTGCTGCCTTTTCCTTTCCTTATTTAAACGTTTTGCACCGGAACTTCTTAGATTTTCTTACTTCATTTAGGAAGATGATTTTAAAAGATTCGAAATTCTTCTCTTCTTTCTTTCATTTGTTACTGAGGAAGTGGTTTATAAAACAAATGTAATATCAAATAATAACTCCTCAGATCTCCGAAATCATATTCTTTGCAGAATCTTCCCAAAATGTCACATTGCGAACAACAAAAGATGATAATGGAATATATGTAGATGTTCATTTTTCTGATATTATATGAAAGATGGAATTTTATCCTTTGAGCTGATGACATTTTGCAGGCCACAACTGAATGAATCGTTAGGAATCATAATGCACCCTCCCGGGAGGGTGAAATGTAACATAGCTGTGTCCACACAAGTCACAGTTTAGCTGAGTCCTGGGAAAATTGGTATCATGCATTTTTCTCAGATTTGGACCACTGTTTTCAGATGACCTTGAAAATATCACCAAAAGTATCTACAGAAAATGAAAAAAAGATTAGTTAACGTTTTGTGTATCCTTCAAAAGAGATGCTCATGGATGTTCATTTGAACAAGTGCCCTTAAGCCCCGGTGCATGCCTTTCACCATAGGCAGGTACTGAGTACTTAGAATATGTAAGGCCATGCTATGTCCAAAGACCTATCTTGCTCCTCAATTAGCCTTCAGTTTGGACGGAAGGATATAAGTTTATAAATATCTAAAATTAAAAGTATGAGATATTATAAATATAAACAGGAGCTATCAATAAAATTGAAGTTACTCAGTATTCATCAGTAAATGGCAGGTTTTATCATTCATGAGCGTTAGTAATGAAAGCATATGTGAATGCATAAATGATTTTTTAATATAGAGAGTAAATGCATTTCTTCTACCAATACTTCTACCAATTCTGATTGAGGAGAAGAGAGAAGAACATGCAGAAAAAACATGAAATTTATTTTAAAATTCTTATGTAGCATAATCTTAGAGTCCATATTCTTTATTTGCCCCACAATATACTTCTCAGTATTTTAAAAATAAGGAAACAGGATCAGAGAGTTTAAGCGAGTTGCCCAAGGCTACACAGCAAGAAAATAGCATATCTGAGTTTTGAACCCAAATTAATTTACTTCCAAAGCACATGATTTCTTCTACAGTACATTTCTTCCTTTTCCACTGTGGGCTTGGTACTTGGGCTGAGCCTAACTCATAGATAGCCAAAACATTCAGTAACAGAAGATGTCAAGCAGAGAATATTTCTAGGTCAAGATTCTGAGATGTGAAAATGCGTTGTGTGACATGAGACGTGAGACTGAAATGCGTCTTAGAGCTAGGATGTGGCGAGTCTTGAATCCAAGTTAGAGACTTTGCTTTTTAGTTTGTAAAACTGGAGACGTTGCTTGTCATGGTGGGGGAGGGGAGAGTGTTTGCTAATGGCATCTAGTGAGTAGAGGCCAGGGATGTGTCTAAATATCCTATAAAGCACAAGACAGCCACGCACAACCATTATCTGGTCCAAAATGTCAATATGCTGAGGTTGAGAAACCCTGATGTAGATAATGGGAATCCATTAAGGTATCTTAAGGTGTTTACATATGCTTTAAAAAGATCACCGAGACATCAAAATTTAGGGAAAATTGGAGTTAAGACTTGACTGGAGGCAAACACAACAGCTAATAGATGATTGTAAGGAATCTACAAAGGAGATCAGAGCAGTGGCCACAAGATAAGAGATAGATCGAGAGATACTGCACAGGTGAAATTAAAATTGTGGTGATCAAAGGATTCCTTTCTCTTTCACAAGCCCTCCTTAACATCCAGGGATTAACTCCAGGTTTTTAGCCTGAGTGAATAGACGAACGACAGTGCTGTTAATCTAGAGATGAATGCCAAGTGGAAAAGCAGCACTGTTATATGCTGGTCATTATTTCTTATGGGAAAGGTTAATGAATGTCAGTTTTGAAAATATTTAGTTTGTGATGTCAGTGAAAAATCAATATATCTATAAGATACCTAGTAGGTATTTGGAAATACAGGTTTCTATTTTGAGAGCAATGTCACTTAGAGATGTAGATTTGGCAGCCCTCTGTATAGAAATGACACTAGAAGCACAGGGATGGGAAGGAAAATCCCCTCTTAGAGTCGCGAAAAAAATGGGGCAGAAAGCTGAAGACAGAGCTACACCAGGAACCTTTACTCTGCATAAAGATGAAGATTAGTGCCTAACAGAAAGAAAGAATTCAATAAATACTCCCTGATTGAAATAATCAATAAGTTAGCAGAAGAAACGCAAAATGAGAGATAAAGGGAGAATATGAATCCAGAGTGGGCTATCAAGATGATGGGGCAGTCAGCAGTGCTTAATTCCTAATGCTGCAGAGGAGGCGAAGAGTCAGCTTGAAGACGCAGATCTTTAGGACTGAGGTTTTGAGCAGTTTTAGCCACATTATAGAGGCTGAAGCTGGATGGCCGTGGCTGAGGCATGAATTGCAGGTTGAGTAGGGAAAAGTTTGGAGGTGAAGGGAAGGAGAAAGATAGAGAAATATGAATGCAAAAGAGAGTAATGTTTTCTTAGCAACCCACCCACAGATATCTCAGCATATATTCAGAGCGAATAAAGCTAAAAACTTCTAAGACTTGTAATTGAAAAGATATAATATTTAAAAAACAAAACAAAACAAAAACACCTCCTGCATTGTTTCCCAGACCAAGCCAGGAATCAGGACAAGCTCAAAAGCTGGTTATAAATGCAGATTTTCCTGGCCTCACCTGAAAGAACACTTTCTGAGGAAAGTGTTCCTCAAAATAAATTTTGAGAAACACTGGATTCTATCCCACTCTCTTCTTCATTCTGAAGATCAGACTAAATTAAATGACTTACCCAAAGTCAGAAAGCTATTGAAAGGAAGTGCTGGAGCTAAAATTTGGCTCTCCTGATTTGGATGCCAAATCTCCTTCATCAGACAGCCTGAATCTTTCCTGCAGTGGACAACCCTCAAGATCTGGTCTGTTCTAAGCAATTGGTGTATGTCATCAGGATCCAACACATTGCCTTTATGGTCATTAAAGGCAATCTGTAAATATATGCTCAGATGTGTCTTAAATGTATAATGTACCAGGATTAGGATGTAAGAATATCTATGAGAACTTGGCACCTCAATCTTATCCTCAGAGCTATTTTGGAGTGTTTTAAAAATGCATCTTTTCTTTCTTGGATGAAAGCTTTTCTCTTCAGGAACCAAATGTCACATGGAGAAAGGATGTGTCAAACCTCTAGGTCTTTACTGCTAATAGCAAAACTCAGAGATAACTTCTTCTCAAAGTCAAATTGCTCAACCTTACTGTCTGTTCATCCTCTAGGAGAATATGTTGTTATGACCACGCATTTTCACCTGAAGAGAAAAATTGGCTATTTTGTTATTCAAACATATCTGCCATGCATAATGACGGTTATTCTCTCCCAAGTCTCGTTCTGGCTCAACAGAGAGTCTGTACCAGCGAGGACTGTCTTTGGTAAGTGCCAATCAAGACAAGCATGCAAGGGTCGGGAGGGCAAGTTAGACTGGTGACATGGCAAATGGAATGAAAAAAAATATTATACACTGAAATCTTAAGTTGGTACAAAGAAAAGTTCAAGGAATTACCATTCTCATTATAGCATGATTTCAAAAAAATTCTTTTCTTAAATAGTAAACTGTTTCAGTGCATGTAAGTAGATGGGATTAGTGAACATTTAATTTGATATTTTGGGAGAAAAGTGAAATAAAGCAGGCATAAAATTCATCAGGATAGATTAAAATACACATACACAGAAACATTAATATTTAAAGCATACATTTAGAACACATAATCATGTATCAGTGTATATTCTGAGAATCCGAGAAAATATCAGCAGAGCTGCTTCCTTACATATATGAAAGCAGAGGTTCCTCGTGTAGGGAGAGCTCCTTTGCGACCATGATATCAGTAAAAGAATATCTCACTTTACCTAATGTGTGCACTTCAGAAGAGTTACGAATATAATTTTTTCTATTAAAATGTTTTAAGTACTCTAGATGCTTCAAGTTAGGGCAATCTAGTGGAAACTTGTTTAAAAGGCAATAAGCTTTTAGGATAACTCACCCCTTAATTTCTTATTTTAGAAGTTTAAATTTCATATAAAGACATATTTTCTGCCTGTATCATACTACACTACCTTAATTGTACTTTTCAGAAAGACATAATCGAAGGATTCCATTACAATAAACTTATTGATTGATTGATTCATTCAGGGAATTTAATTTGAAGGCTACTTTGAGCTCCCACTATGTTCTAGGCACAGAATGCAGCAATGACCTTGACATAAACCACACCCCTCATGACAGTTATATTCTGGAGCTTAAAATTTGAATACAATAAAATCATACATACTGTTTCTTGAGTGCTTTTATATCAGACTCTGTTGTATGAAAAAAGCCTGCATTATCTTATTTGACACTAAAAAAATCCTCTGTACAATTATTATCCCTGTGTTATAGATGAGAAAGCCAAAGCACAGGAGATTAAGTACCGTGCCCAAGATCAGAAGCTATTAGGTGAAGGAGTCTGGAGTAAGATCCAAACTCTTAGATCTCTTGTGCCCTTAAAGACCATGTACCACAACCAATGTGCCATCTGACTGTAATGACAAGACATGAAATGGGGTTGTCGTGGGCAACATCACTCATTTGGAAATAACAAATAACAACCACCTATTTATCGGTGAAAGGTGCAATTAGCAAAGTCCATTCCAAAAATATCAGCAAGGCGCATGCTATATTTAAGACCATTTACTACAGAATAAAAGCCTGAAGAAGCCTACAGTCTAAGCTAAGGATTACTCATGTGCAGAGATCCCTCTGGTATCATCCTTCAAAAACAGGCAAGGTGTGAAAAGTCAGTTACCTCAGAAAAAAGCAAGACTCTGCTAGAAGTGCCCCAAAAGGAGTCCTTTCTTCTGAAATTAGCAAAGTGCTTCTAGGTTGGAAACCACTGAACCTTTGCCCTGACGATAATCTAAGAACAAGCTACATCAGGATCCAGGTATAAAGCAAAAGAATAGTTCAAATCAAACTCTTTGTTTTCCTTATTTCCATTTGTGAAGATTAGCTAGCATTGAAGCCGCTTATTAGAATTCAAGATTGAACTCTTGTCAAGATCCTCGCTTCTATCTGTGTATGTAGTTCGAGACCTTTATTCACTAGGAATTTTACAAAAACAAATTATCACACACAAGATATTTACTTGATGTTTATTTTGTAGAATGGGCCCAGCACTATAGTGAAAAAGATTTTTCTCCCCCTCTCCCAACAAGTCCTACCCTTCCTTTTTGGAAATTCTCTAAAGCATTTTGGAATGTTTTATAGATCCAAAACATTGCTCTTAACATTTTCAACAATCTGGTATCTCAGCTGACTCGTGCCCTTTTGGTGAACGTAACTACATATCTGTACACCCAGCTGTGGCAAGTATTTCTGTTTATCAAGCTATATATCTAATGTTTTAAGTTCAATAAAATCACGAACACAATTTTCGAAGACCTTTAGCCTTTTAACATTTATTTAGTACACGTTTCCATTCTTTTTAGTCTGAACTCAGCACATTCCTCTGAGCTGTGTGAGATGCCTGAGAGGGCCATGAGTGTCTAAAGAAATAAGAGGAAAAATCCTAGAAGTTGTACTTTATAATAGTCTATTAAAGGCATCTAGAATGCAACAAAAGTGAAGGCTATTTTTAAGTCTTAAAACATCATTTTCTTGACCTTCCATATTCTCTCTTTTGGAGGCGATGTGGTCATGTAATTTTGCCGCCAGACAGATGCAAGTTTTAGGTTCAATCTTCATTTTTCTAAGCTTCAGTTGCCTATAAAATGAGAGTACAATTGAAGTCAAATAGCACTGTTTAAAAGATTAAGTGAGAAAAATAAAATAAAATACGTAAATTATCAGGCTCGGTAATTGAAACTTAACGGATCCTTAGTACACTGTCATTCCCTTCATTTTCTCTATAGCAGGAATTGTAAGACAACACACACATACCCCTCTCTCTATACTATTCCTAACTGCTTTTAATTTATGGATGCACTTGTTTTAGGAACACCCATTCGCCAATTACTTCTGACAGCTGCCTACATAAACCAAAATTTCAAAAAATAGAAATTCACCATAGCAGGAATTTATCAAACAGGACTGAAGTTGTCAATAATAATAGTCATTAACTTTGCCCTTAGTCAGTATCAGGCCAAGTGCTAAACACTTTATTACACTATTTTATTTAATATTCACAATAGCCCTCTGAGTTAGACTTATCAAAATTAATTGACAAGGAAATAATTTGAGAAACAAAAAACAGAAGCTCAGAATCGTGAGGCAATTTTCCCAAGGTCATTGAGCACTTACAGACTTGGGATTTGAAACTGGGTTGCTCTGTTCTCTAAATACAGACATTTAATTACCTTGCAATTTGCTCAAGTAAATATTGATATTTAAATCTCGGGGCTGTTTTCCAGCCAATATTCCTTAAACCATCTATTGGTTATGTAATATGGATAATGCCTCAGAAGTTTCTGTAACACCTCCAAAGTTCAAAGTAAGTCTATTCCTTACAACTTGACCATGTCTCAAAAATATGATTTAATAAAGCCTCAGTGTTTCTTCTTAATCCTGTGACTTGTTAATATATTTACAAAGATTATCTGCCTTGAAATTCCTGGAAAACTATGGAATATTGGATGGTTTAAAGCAGCCTCGACAAATTAGCCACCTACTAGCTGTGTGACCCTGTTGATTCTCTAAAAATTAATTAAAAGAGGAATAATAGATATGAGTTTTAGACATGTGATGACAATATCTTCGATGACAATAATTATCATCTTTAACATGCTTTCACATATTATATTTAATCCTCAAATAATCTTGTGAATGTGCAGAAATTTCCCTCTCTTAGAATTTCAACAATGATACAGACAGTCAAGAGAATGAAGTCTAAATTACCCCTTTTACAGATATGAAGACTGAGGTCTCTGGAAGTTAATTAACTTGCTCGAAGCCACAGAGCCAATAAGTGGTGAGGTTGGTACTAGTCACCGGAAGGGGTTAGAATTTTTCCACACCATACAGCTTGAGCCACCTGCTTTGGGTCACTGTGAATTGTTTATTATACATTTTCAAACAGCTTAAAAAGGATCTTAAATATTCTAACTAGTACAGTACATTACATATTAGTTTGATAATATTAATTTGTTAAATGAACATTATTGGATACCATCATTCACATGCCAACTCATAATTATGTAAATAAACTAAAAACAACTGACTTAAAACTTTTCTGAATATGGATAATTTTAATCACTACAGATGGATTCACACGATAGGGAAGATAAAGCAGTATTAACAGAAAGGGAAAGATTGTGGGCATTTAAGTCAGAAAAACTTGTGTTCAAATTTTGGTTTTGCCACTTCTGAGCTATGTGACCTCAAAGAAGTTACATGTAAGTTATGTCAGGAATTTCTTCAAAAGAATGGCTATTTCAGAATCAAGAAAAAATAGCATAAAAGCAGAAGAATTAATAATGTAAGAAAATATTATCCTAAGATAATGCAATGATCTATCAATTATCAAGAAGATATTGGCTTCTTAGTTTATACATTCGGGGTACATGAGTGGAATATTAGAGCTGAAGATCCAGAGATTTCTTGTGGATCAGAGACAGTGAAGAGCTATTTCTTTTCAAAGAGTTGGGGACAGTGAGGGAATATTTCCTTCCTCCCCAGGACACCATGTTCAAGATGCCCATTTAAAGGTGTTTCCTATCTTATTCACAGCTTCTCAATAGCAGAGCACTTTAGCCCTCCAACAGATCCCCCTCAGTACTGCCACACCATGAACTGAAAACTACACTGAGGTGAAAGTAAAACTCATCCGTCTCAAACCAAAGTGGGCTGAACTAGAAAACAGTCTCTCCGTGGTCCTGTTGGTTTCCCTTTCCGCAAGTACGCTGAACTCCAGGGATGAAATTTTGTGGTTTGAAATTACAAATTCACTTAATTTCTTTCTTTTCAGGAGTAACAACTGTGCTCACCATGACAACTTTGAGTATCAGCGCCAGAAATTCCCTCCCTAAGGTGGCTTATGCAACTGCTATGGATTGGTTTATTGCAGTGTGCTATGCCTTTGTGTTCTCAGCTCTGATCGAGTTTGCCACAGTAAACTATTTCACCAAGAGAGGTTATGCATGGGATGGCAAAAGTGTGGTTCCAGAAAAGGTAAATGCTTTAATATCCCCTGTGATATATCACTACTATGTCTTTTTAAACCTATGAGATAGAATGTTTGGAATTGGGAGAATGGATGAAAGTTGCAGAAAGATGGCAATGAGGATTTTTTTTCTTCTGTCATAAATGGTACAGTGCTATGATAATTTTGTTATTGCTAAGGAGAGAAGTTGTTTGAGCGGATAGATGTGTATAGCGAAGGGGATAAAGGAGAGATACAAAGGTAAACATTCTGCCTCAAATATGCTTTCCTATGGTTTCTATTGATTTGAGAACAGTTTTAACAAACCTGACATTAGGAGCAAATAAGCTTACACACACCCTTATAATTTTTACAACTTAAAAATCATAGTCTGTTGGTTGTTTTCTGAGCCTAATCACTTTGGTCATATATTATTACTATAATGCCTCAATTTAATCGCCTTTGCAAAATGCATTATCTCCAATTTTCAGTGAAGTGCAGAGCAGGAAACATATTTTCTCCCTCCAAAATAGAGCTTTGCTTTAAGGATCATGACACACAGAAATGACAGAAAAATTCTTCGTTGTAGAAAATTATCCAGTCAAGACTATCACTGTTCTCCTCGATTAGAACCTATTGTAGAGCGGGTTTTAAAGCACAGTCGGGAGGATAATTCTACTTCTGAGGTTTGAAGGAAAATATGTCAGAATGCAGGCGAGCCTTGGGATGGTGGAAAGAAGGGCAAGGTCAGAGACACCGAGCTCATAAGACATCTAGAAGTAAACCAGGAGGAGTCACTCTACAGCGACTGTCCCAAAATTCTGTTCCACTGAATACTAGTCCCTTGAGATAGCCCCTGGAAATACACTTCTGTGGTAAAATATACTTGAATAATGGCACATGATGGGTCACAGAGTCACAGTGTATTAAAGAGTCTGAGGGGGTCTGCAATAAAGAAATCTGTTTAGTGATACTTTTTCCACATCTTCACAAATGTACCAGAAAAGAGAATCCTTTGTGGTGGAAACATTTATCATATTTAATAAAATCTAAAGTGTTACTAATTATAAGGTGTACCATTAATATATGTATAAGTGAGAAAGGTAATATGCTGCCAAGTGAAAGCTCTTTGAGATTTACCCTTCAGCCATGAATGAATCAGTTGAACATCCCAATCATCTCCTATACTAGTAAAAGCAAAGAAGGTTCTGTATAGGATATGCTATTGCAGCCAACATGTACCAAAACCAGGCTCTCAAAATTCACCTTGTCGTGACATGTTTACTCAGTATAAAAAAAAAAATCTCTGAATTTGCAATCCAAGAAGCTTGGCTCAGGTTTGATAGAGAGAAGATAAAGAGATTGCATTTACCAGTAGGAGAGGGGCGGGAGGGTGGAGATAGAGTTACTCTCAAATACTTGCCTTAGCCATTGATGCCCTCCACTTGTCCTAGAATGAAAAGGCAGCCCAAAGAAGAGAGAGACAAACCCCGAGATGGGTGATCCTAAGACACTACTAATTGTAAGACGTAGCCCATGGTCATAGACATGAAAATCTTAAAAATGCACGACGTGGAATCACTGAAATGCTCCACTAAAGATTTTTTCAGAATTAATAATAGGCAAACATTGGTGATTTGCAACTGCAAAGTGAAGTGTAAACAATGGGAAAAGTTGCTTTTCTATCCTGATACTTTCTCTGCATGCTACAAGAAGCCAGTGTCTTTCAGATTCTGGCTTATCAGTATCAGGTGTTAGTGACTAGTGGTTAGATGAAATGGAATTTGGTCTGAAAGCATAGAATTTGAGTTGAGGCATTGGTGAGCTCATAGTTCAGTTTATATTTATCTCCCTGACCTCACATTGTCTTTGAAGTTCTGTGTCTCAAAGTATTTTAAACTCTATCAATCTACAGTCATTGTTATTCATTGTACATATATAGATTTGGTGTAGTCATATCTTATTTATACCGATATGTACATATATATTTATAAATGCTACATCTATATCTATATTGATCATCCTAATGAGAAAGACATTATTTTCTATAAATTATTTATGCCTCTGTAAAAATCTTCCCTAGGGCTTTGCCAATTTAATTCGCTTATTACAGAGAGTATGATGCAGGTCTCATTTTGACATTCAGAGAGGGTGAATAAAATATTTTTCCTGTAACCAGGTAAGTTAAATTTCTGGTCTCTAACATGGAAAAAGAAAATTCCCATAGGTCATCACATTATCAGGTGAGCATACAATAGCCTGCCTAAGATCCATCCTCATACGATTAATTGCTGATAGAAATATCAGCTTCTTAGAGAATATGAGGGAACTCAACATTTTCAGAAGTGAAAAAAACTATTAATTATTACTAAAAACTTAGCTTGAGAAATTTTAGTTTTGGGGTATTATGATATACTGGCACTGGGAGAGATGAAATCTATCAATAATATCAACTATTCAAGAATTTTTCCTGTTGCAGATTGTTCATTTCAGTTTATCTAACAGAGTGTCTGTCACTCAACACGTTTTGAATAGATTGGAACCCATTTTCTCTTCAACATCAGGATACATATGCATTTTATCTGAAGGATATACTTGCTTTTTAACGTATCCTTTGATAGTAGAACTCTTATTTTTTAACAAATGGACTCAATACAAGTTCTGTTTGGCTGTTTGTGTTGAAATAAATCATATCTATTTATGACCTGTAGTCACTTGGACCATATTCAGAGAGAATCACATTTACTCACTTTATTTTTGTACAAATAGTTATGGAAACTTCTGCCACTCCTCATAAAGCTTAACCAAATCTGCCTTCACTACAAAATGGGTGTACATATACTTGAAGTAAGTGGCCTTGATGTTAGTGACATAATACTAGAAAAAAAAAATCCGGACTTTTTTTTTGTCCTAACATATGCTTAAGGTTTTGGAGGGGAGAAAAAGTAGCAGATAGTTCACAGAGCTGTATAATAAAGAAATTAACTCGTTAGAATTCCTGACGTGCCTTGTAAAAAGCATCAGGTATTCTGGAAGTAATATTTCATTGTGATTTGATAATAAAAATACAAATTATCCAGATAGCAATTCTAGTTGGTCAAGTTTAGCTGCTCATCGATATTCTCTGTATAGATTTTTTGGCATAATAATCAAGTTCCACTCCTAGGAATTCTGATTCAAAATATGAGATTGTGCCCAAGACATTTGCACTTAAAAAATTTTTAACTGGTGATTTAGTGCACAAAAGAATGAGAACGACTCTTCTAGACTAGTACTATCCAACAGAAACAAAAATGAGCCACAAACGTGAGCCATGTGTGCAATTTAAAATTTTCTAATAGCCTTATTCAAAAAGCATAAAGGAGTGAAATTTAGCTTAATAATATACTTTAGCCAATATATAAAAGCTATTACCTTCACAACGTGTAAACCATACAAAGCATTATTAAGGAGATGTATTGCATTCTTTTTTTTTTTTCACACTAAGTCTTCAAAATCCCATGTGTATTTTATACTTACAGCACATCTCAAATCAGACTAGTCACATTTCAAGTGCTCAATAGTCACAAGTGGCTAGTAGCAACTGTATCAGACCACATAGCTCTAAACAATGTTCCACTTCATTTTTTAGAAATGTCTATCTGACGGAAACCCTAAGAAATGCTGCAGTTGTCAATCATTGATGAGCAGCTGGCACTGATCAAGATTTGAATTCGGGATACCCTGAATAACCCTGCTTTATCATTTGCCCATTTGTAATATGGGGAGAAGGAGCAAACAGTAATTGTCTTGGTAATTTATTGCTACAAAACAAACCACCCCAAAACTTAGTGACCTAAAACAGCAACCACGCATTTCGGGCTGAGAATGACCTGGGTGGCAATTCTATTAGTCTGAGCTGGGCTCAGTTACATAGTTGCAGTAAACTGGAGGCTCTGCCAGGGAGAGAAGATCCACAATGGCCTCTCTCGCAGTACTAGGGCCCGATACTGGCTGGGGCTCTTGGTGCACATGGTTTCTGGTCACTCAGTAGTCCAGTCCCGGCTGCTTCACTTCACATGGCAGTGGAATATTTCAGAAGGTAAAGACTGAGACTGTAAAGCTTCTTGAGGATGGGCTCCTAAGCCAGTACAGCATCACTCTAGCAAGGTCACAAGTGTAGTGACTTGAATGAGTGGGGAAATAGACTCTACTTCTTGATGGGACAGCCTGGAAAATATTGTGTCTGCATTGTTTATCCAACTTTACAGAGATATAATTGACACACAACATTGTGTAAATTTAACGTGTACAATGTGCTTGATTTGATACATTTATATGTTGTGAATTGATTACCACCACAGCCTTAGCTAGCTGTCTCCACTCGGTCACATGGTTACTATTTCTTTTTTGAGGTGAGAACATTAGAGATCTAGTCTAAGCTACATTCAAGTATATGATACAGTATTATTAACTGTAAACACCATGCTATACATTAAGTCTCCAAACTTGTTAATCTTGTAACTGGATATTTGTGTCTGCATTTTTAATTTATCCCAATAATACAGTCAGAAGTTACATTTCGTAGATTTTAAGCAAAGCACAGATTTGAGTTTCAAAGTAAGGGCCACTTTGCTCGGCAGCTTATAAACTTGCTTTCCATGCTAAACAAAATGCTTTTATATTTCCTTCTACAGCCAAAGAAAGTGAAGGATCCTCTCATTAAGAAAAACAACACTTACGCTCCAACAGCAACCAGCTACACCCCTAATTTGGCCAGGGGTGACCCTGGCTTAGCCACCATTGCTAAAAGTGCAACCATTGAACCAAAAGAAGTCAAGCCAGAAACAAAACCACCGGAACCCAAGAAAACCTTTAACAGTGTCAGCAAAATTGACCGACTGTCAAGAATAGCCTTCCCTCTGCTCTTTGGAATCTTTAACTTGGTCTATTGGGCGACATATTTAAACAGAGAGCCTCAGCTAAAAGCCCCCACCCCACATCAGTAGGTCCTTTATTCATAGTCAGTTGTTCAGTCCTCTGCACTGGGAATTGCTTTCTGTTCCCAACTAGGTAATTCCCATCTGCTTTATTGCCTCTGTCTTAAAGAATTTGAAGGTTTTCTTGTTTCCATAATTCATACAAGAACAACAGACCCCTGTCTGGCAGTCCAGAGCAGAGCAGAGTATACAGCTGAGAGACAGGATTCTCAGAGAGGGAGCAAGAAGGCAAAATCGCGACAGAAGGAGACAGAATGAAAGAAAGAGGAGAGGAGGGGGGGAGTAGGTCCAAAGGTATGAGGAAAAGTAGAAGAAAAATAAAACTGAGCTATCACTCCAGGTCATTTGTAGATACATATTTCCAAATACTCTTAAAAGAAGATACTGTATATGTCAAAAAATATTTTTATGTGAAGGTGTTTAAAAGAATAAATTATGAATGTTTGATGCAGAACAGATTTTAAAAATCCATGTCTTTATTGCACAAACGACAGCGTGCTTACATTTTTATTTTGTTTTAAAACCGATGTATAGCTTTAACATTTTGTTTCCAAAGCTGAAGATCCCCATTCTTTCTCCTTTTAAAAATGCCTAATGCATTATTTTCGTGGTAAATGCTACTTTAAAATTCATGGGAGTTGCATAGGCAAAGGTGCACATCCTCACTATAGAGCACATTTAGTCCAATGGAGAGAAATGCTTTAAATAGGCTACTTCACTCTCATCGGAGCTTTTACCTCAAGACTCGATGAGGAATCATCTTAGCAGAGACATACACTCAAGAAAAACCAAAAAAAAAAAACCATTAAATAAAATAAAACAATTAAAAAAGATTCCCTTTTATACCCTGTCTATATCCACATAGCACATGGGTCCAATAATCACTTGATTCTCATTATGAAGATGTTTTTAGAGGGGCAAAAATATTTTGCAAGCTCTAGAATTGTTGAATGTATTATTTTATATAACAGTACATTAAAAGCTTTAGATTGATATTTATGACCAGTAAACAAAAATAGAATATATAAATTCTATATGTAAATATACAGCATGAGATTGTACATTTTTTACTTTTTTTAAAGTTCTGTTCTTAAAACGTTGTGTAGGACTCACCGCTCTTAGCTGTTAGAATGTTGTTAAGTGCTGTGGAAACACCTTTAGAGCCTGCATTTAAGACCAGAATAGCCTGTGGGAATCAGAAGGAACTTAAACTATTTGGGTATGAAATCCACTTATGTAGAGAAAGCTTATAATTTCAAACTGTTGTCTGGTATACAGTAGTATGTCAGTTGTTATCTGCTCCAATCATGCCACATTTCCCTATTTTAGGCTCCTATAATATAGAAAGAAAATGGAAAAGCATTAGTGGAAGCTAGAAGATCAACTGTATATTATTACTATCTTTGCTGACACCAACCATTTCAATAAGTGTTGTACCACATGTAGCATCGAATATAAAAGTTCATGAAAGAATGTACAGGAAATAACTTTTATTGAGTAATATCATTACATTTCGTTTATACTGTAGCAATATATTTGTAGGTATACTATGTAAGGGCTTTAACTACAAGAGGTCCATTAATACTCCCTATGAAAATTCTAGTCTGTTTCATTTCTTCCCGTATGTTTTAGAGATAAATATTTATGCAGAAGGTATTTTTGAAGTCTCCTTTTGTCTGATAGAGCTTCAGAGATATTTAAATTTCTGTTCAGAATCCATAGATCACAGTGTACACACATTTAGAATACTACGACATAAACCTGTCAGCAGAATTGCCAAATAAGACAGTTGGGATCCATACCCAAGCTTTGAGCAATGTTTTTCTCAAAAAGCTGCTATCCAATGATATAGGAAAATACATGGTTTGTGTTTTCCTAAACAAACTCTGGTTTTCTTTCTAAATATGTTTTATTGTTTAATTTGGTCCTGCCTAAATTCGATGAGCTAGGCCAATGAAGGCTGAACCAAGGATGCTTCATCCTCTGGTATCATGTGTAGATATCATGTATAGATAATAAAATAAAATATGGCTCCAACTTCTGTGTTGTTGTTTATCTTGTTATTTTTCGGCGTTAACCTAATGTGTTTATTATAAGCATTTTACCTTCCAGACTCCTCATGGCTAACATTTGGTCTGTATTTTGCTCATTAGATGTGAATATTTCTTCTTAGTCTGCTTTCTGCTATGCAATGACTGCATTTCTATCATTTCTTAGTTTGTTAGTATATGTGGATAGTATCTATTGTATAAATTGATTGCACAATTTATCAAAGACAAATTATTCTATGTAGCTTTTCTACAGTGCTTTGCTAAACCATGTAATATTAGTTAAGTCTTCCTTGAAAATAAAGACACTCTTATAGAGGACAGTTCCTGTTTACTCCCAGGAAAATTTTTTAAAAGATGACACTGAATGTTTATTGCACCTTAGTGCAGTGAAGTGGCAATAAAACCCAACATGAATCGAGGTTGTTTATGGCAGATGCATGTATTGCTTTACAGAGTTTAGCAAAAGCTCTTAATTTTATGTCATACTGTATTCTATTATAATAATAAAGCTAACATTATTCAATAACAAAATGGAATGCTTGACTCTCTTTTCATATTATTATTATTATTTTTTAAAGATTTCATTTTCCCTTTTTCTCCCCAAAGTCCCCCAGTACATAGTTGCATATTTTTAGTTGTGGGTCCTTCTATTTGTGGCATGTGGGATGCTGCCTCAGCATAGCTTGATGAGCGGTGTTGTGTCTGCGCCAAGGATCCGAATGGGTGAAACCCTGGGCCGCTGAAGCAGAGCGTCTGAACTTAGCCACTGGGCCACGGGGCCTGCCCCCTCTTTTCATATTATTCATGGGACCTACCATTGCCTGTTTTAAAACATTTTCGGGTAGGAGCACCTCAAAGTGTCAATTGCGAGCAGGAATCTAGGCTGCTTAGAAGATTTTTGAAGTTGTAGCAATAGTATGATCCTAAACTATGATTTTAAAAGAATTACTTTTAAAAAGAAGAATTGTTAAACACCTGGTATCTGGGGTTACTAGTATCATTTCAACTCAAAATTTGTAAAGCTTAAGTAGAGTAGAATCAAAATGCTGAAATGCTAGTAGAGTTTGCTCGTATCTATTGTTAACACAGTCAATTTGTTGTCGGATCTACTCTGCAGACTCTGATTTAATTGTTTTGGGGGAGGGCTCTGAGTACTATAATTTTAAAAGCTCCCCCAGGACATCCTGAATTTCTTAGTGTTTCTTTAACCACAAAGTCAGATTAAAGTGCAAAATATTTCTAATTACTCAAAGGACAATAGAAAAATCACTTCAATATCATTTGCGGCTATCAGGCATAAAACTGTACCTGGTTTCTAGAGACAAGACCACATGAAGCAAAATCTTTCTGTGTCAGATGGTGGCAAGGCCAAAAGAAATTATATTTCAACAAATAAAGCATGTATCTTCCTAAAAAATGATTCAGGACCTAGAAAAATTAATAACTTTAAAATCTTCCAACCAAATGAATTATTTAATTCAAATACAACTGCCCATGTAAACTACCTGAGCCATCATGTTCATTGATTTCTTAGCTCTCATACAAATGAATGTAATAAATGATGATTATTTTGGTTATCAAACTGCATTCATGTCAAAGTTCACCATAATAATTAGCAAAGGAATCAAAATAAGAATGAACTTGGCATTGCTGCTGACCATCTGTTTGAACTGCATTATACCTGTTCATTAAGACCTTCTGTTGGAGTTTTCTAAAATCTACCCAGCTGGTGACCAACAAGAAAGATCGTGTGACTTGATTACAATATAGCTAGAATTCAGTCAAATAAATTAACTCCAAATGTTAATTTCATTTGCTTAAACTAACATTTGCTGAGTCTCTACTCTGTGTTAAGTATTGTGCTGGATGAAAGGGATGTAGAGACTAATATTTCATGGCCTTTTTTCTTAAGGAAAATCACAGGTCTGATGGAGGAGGAAGACAGAGAATCAGGCAAAGGTAATAATATAAATATTGTGAGAAAAGTAGAGGATGCTCAGTGCCACGTAATAGGAATACCTTGCCACTCTTCATAAGGTTGGATCATTGAATCTGGAGGAACTAATAATGTCCAAGATGAAACTTGAAATACAAGAGGAATTGAAGTGGTTCTGGACCACAAGTCAGTGGGCTTGGGATATACTGCCAGCCCTGTGAGTTGTTAGCCATTTAACTTCTGGCTAAGTATTTGAGACCTCTCAGAATCCTTCAGCTACTGCGGTAGGTACTGAGATGACAGAGATGAAGGTGACAGTACGCTCTTGGAAAGTTTATAATTTTGTAGAGATCCAAATGAACCTCAAGTTATAATACTGTAAACAGGAAGTATAACTACAAATAAATGTACAAGAGATAGGGGACTTATGGAAAGTTAGCTGAACTAGGGTTTGAAGGATGATTCAACATTTATCAGGCACTTTAGTGATGGGGATGGCTGCTGGTGATAAGGGACGGACTTTTCATTAAAAGATAATAACACATTAAAACTTGCCTCAGAGAGTCTCAAAGTCTGCTGCGGGAAAACAAACATATACGTGTGAAGTAGACCAAATACGACACTAAGGGAAGCATTGGGGACTGCGGGAAGCAGTACGTGCCTGCCCTCTTTAGCCTCAGCTCTAGCTATTTGGTGCGATGTGGGAAAAAGGGCTGTGTATTGCTATATATTCTAATGTTACCAAAAAAACCCTTGATTTTAAATTCTTCTTAACTACAATTTTGAGATTAGTCTGTTTGTCAAACATAACGCATGAGCCAGTTAAATTTGGTTTCTGAGCAACCAATTAGTGAACTCTTTTTTTCAGACTTTCTACATGGATTCATGCATTCATTTGATGCTCATTAATTGAGCAGCTCTACTAAGTTTGGTGTTATGATTATTTCACAGAGAAAGGGAAAGTTGTCCTCACTATTAGTTAGCAAACTTCAAAACTCTATTTGAGAGAATGCTGATTACTTACAGTTTTCAAGCCCACATTGTTTTTCAGCAAAACATTTATGGTCTAAAGAGAAGTCAAAGTTTCCTCGGTGCTGTAAAATATTAAGATTATTTTTGCTTCTGGTTGATAATTTACCTTTTTTTCTCTAACTATAACATGTAGCACATGTTATTATGGAAAAGATTATTTTCTCATTACTAGTCCATCAAAGTAGAATTATGCATATTACCTTCTTTGAGTCTACCATGGGCAGTACAGTTATAAAAGAAGAAATTCATATGTGTCTATTGATTCGCCTAAAACGCTGTCTAAGTAAGTGATGTTGCCAGATTTAAAAAAAAAAAAATTGTACTTCATTCTAAAGCTGATACCTTTAACACTCATCTTTTTAAAAAAAATTACACTGGATCTCCTCAACTAATGGCCTATTTATTTTTTAATTAATAATCTTATAAAATATTACAAATAACATAGAGAATAGTCACTTCATGTCAAAAGCAAAATTCATTCTTAATAAGCTGGAGATGATGAGGGTCCCACCATGGGTGCTTTGGTACCCATTGTAGCAGAAAGGGCATGGTCACTGGAGCCAGAGATCTCACTTTAAATACTGTCTTGGCCCATTGGACAGTTCCTTCTGATGCTCATTTATGCTGGACATGGGGATAACAATAATTAATGTGCATATTTCTAGTATGGCAGAGTAAGGACCTGAGCAAATCCAGTCCCCGAAAGCAATGATGAAATTGACAGATTTTGTAAAACAATAATTTCAGGATTCTGGAAACCAACCAATGCCATACAACAAAGTTAGGAGTATTAAAAAAAACTTTTCTAAGAATGTTTATATGTAATGTGTTAACATGAAATTACACTCATGACCTCTTCAGCTCCATTTTTCCAATAATACTACCAGTGAAGGATAAGCTGTGTAAACAAAAACCTTCACCATTGGAGAATTCTTACTTAATTTGGGGCAAAGCTAGCAAAGTCCCATACCCATGGATGCTGTTGGAAACAGTAGCAATCTTGTAGGCAAATGAATACAAAGGCCAATGCTAAAGGTAATCAGAAGTTGCAGTCCTGATTAAAGCAAAGGATATACCGGCAGAAGAGTCAGAAATGGAAATTTAACAGGAAGATGAGGAAAATAAGGCATCCATAGTGTGGGCTGACTTCAAAGCAGTATAAGTGTGTTCAAAGAAGGAAAACGCTATGTTTAGCTAATAAAGAAAAGTATCATGAGAATGATACATTAAATACAGAATCTCAATAAAGAGACAGACATCATAAAAAACGTAAATCTAAAGGGAAAATCTGGACTTGGAAATCAGAATAATGGAAGTGATAAAGTTACTAGAGAAGTTCAAGAGCAGATCTGAGATGTTATTTTAGTCTTTGCACACAGTATCAATGTTATCCACAGCCTATGTTTATCAATTCATTGGTTTTTATTCGGAAACTAAAGTAACAATACATGGAGGTGAGCAAGTAGGGAAGACTGAGGATGTAAATGATGAAGTATGGCTTTACTAGGGAAAGTCTATAACTTTATTGTCAACGAGAAGGAATTCAAAGTTTCATTGAAATAGATCTTGGGGATTTTGTCTCATTCAGTGTAAAACCAGTAACTGTAATAAATTCAACCCACAAATGGAAAATTGAGTATAAGTAAAATGAAGAAATAAAATTCAATGAACCTGTTAAAAAGGAGGTTTTTTCTTACCTAATAAAACTCAAATAGTCTTGAAAATTAAACTGTTTTTTCCTTTAAAGAGGAAATTCAATTTCAGACATCATAAATGAGACTATACCCTCCTCTCTACGTTATAACACAGCTATTTGCAGGTCAAGCAGTAATATTTGCTCCTACTGGTTGTAACTGTTTCTACTTTGCCCATTAGTTCTAGTTTTCAACTGCTGTAAGAGCAGGGAAATGTCTGTGGATATTATAATTATTACAAATTTTTACAATCTTGAAAGATGAGATAGCGTTTATGCTCAGAATGATGTAGTTTTAGAGGGCAGCAAATGTGCATACCGTAATGAAACACTGCCTAGATGTTCACAACATTAAAAGTTGTGAAGCCACATTGTTGAATAGAATGTGAATTTCTGGCATCACCATTGTCTTAGGGTGAAGGGTGCAACAAGGGTCTCTTCAAAATCCTGTAGGGCTCTTCTCTCTAACACACTTATTCAAGTACAAGAATAGAAACGTTTAAAATTGTTTTTATTAATATTGGTGATTCTGTGTTCCTTAGCCCTCCTATTTCTGTGCAGACTACCACTGAGAGTTGGTGAATTGACACGTGGGAACTGAATCGACTTACTTGGAGGGCAGTTATCCACATGTAAAGTTCAGCTTCTTCCCTTCCTGGCCACTGCAAAAAAAGAAACAAACAGAATTAACATACCAAAACTGTTTTTAAATTCAAGCCTTAAGTAGGACTTATTAAAGAAGTAGTCTCAGGAATATTTTTGATTCAAAAACTATTTTCTTGAATAAGAGATTATTCAAAGGTAAGATTAAAAGTCATGTGTGGCCCAAAGAAAAGGAACTATGTTTCCTCAACAAATTTTGCACAGTGCCCCAGGAGAAAGTTCAACCTTGAGGTTCAATCATATCTGTGCATTTCATGGATGTTAAATAGAACCTTCCCTAGGAAAACAAACCATTTTATGACTTACCAGTGATAACAACCACTAGTTAGTAGATCCCGGTAATGCATTGCTTTCTCAGTGTCAGGGACTACACTCTATCACTTTCATATGTTACCTTATTAATTCTCATATCCTTGTGAAGTAGTGATGGCAATTCTCATTTTACATATGAGAAAACTGAGGCTTAAAAAAGATTATAGAACTCACTTACATTGTTGTGTAGCCATAAGATTGTTGTGTGACTATAAAATGCTGAACCAAGATTAGAAACAGGGTTGGAACTAGGTCACATTTTATGAGCTTAAATGGACTTGAAAGATTATCTGAATTAATTCTTTGTAAATAAAGAATAATGGAAGTCATAATGGGTAAGCTTCCTACTAAAGGTAGATTCAAGACTGTAGTATGCACTTTTTGAATTCCAATAAGAAATAAAAATACAAACTTGGTTCTTTTATGTTGAACTTTCCATTGTACTGTCTTAAGCTATTACACTTTATAGAGAAGAAGAGAGCTATTTAACCTAAATGGTAGCAAAAGAATGTTTAGTCCAATCAAGACGTTGAAGGTTATGGGTATTATAAGAAATTCATTCATTGAGCAGGTATGTGTTTTGTGTTGATATGTGACAGAAAATGCACTAGACACTGGGAATACAAGGATAGTTATAGTGTGGGCTCTCCTTCTAGGAACACTTCTCCCTTTAAGAACACCAAAGGAGCATACAGAGTAACAGAATAAAGAGGGCTTTACAGGAACATATATGAGGGGAAATGTCATGGGTTGAATGATGACCTACAAAAAGATATGTCTATATCCTAAGGCCTTGAAGCTGTGAATATAACCTTATTTGGAAAAGGGTCTTTACAGACATAATTAAGTTAAGGACCTCAAGATGAGATCGTTCTGGATTATCTAGCCCTAGACGCAATAACTAGGCTTTATAAGTGAATACAAGAAAACCATAGGGAGATTTGACACAGACAGAAGAGGACACAGAGAAGAGAAGGCCATGTGAAGACAGGCTGAGAGGGAAGTGGGATTCCTGACGCCACCAGGAGCATGAGGAGACAAGATATGATTCTCTCTATAGTCTTCGAAGGGAGTGTGGCCCTGCTGACACTTTGATTTCTTACTTTGGCCTGAAAAACTTTGAGGAAATAAATTTCTATGATTTTGAGCCACCACATTTGTGGAAATTTGTTACAACAGCCCATATATGGATTTTCCTAGACCTAGAGGAAGAGGTGTTTTCTCTAAGTGGATGATTTTTGAAATAGATCTGTCAATAAGGTCCTCATGTTTCAGTGATCTAAATAGTCAATAGGTATAGATCTTTCTTTTATCATCAAGTAAGAGTTAAGAATTCTAATTTAAGAAATTTATAAATTATCTATTAAGGGATTCTGAGTCTTGAAGTACTGATGACTGTGATTATGCAACATGGTATATTTCTAAGGTTTTATCACAGTAATACATAACATTAATAATCTGTTTAATGGTGTATAATAGTTCTTCCAAATGGTACCATTTGAAACCAAATAATTAATTCTTCTAAATCCAAAAGCACACAAGAAAGTATTATTTTCAATAAGTTTAAGCATTTAACAAGGATGCAGCAGAAAAAAAAAAAAACGTTGTTTTCTACATAAACCTCTGTCTCACTGGGAGGAAAATGGCGTCTTTTGACCCAACTAGCATACTCATTATCCTCCTTGTTTTCATTATCTTAGTCATCACCCAAAAAGCCTTCATTTACTAAAATCCTAGGTCATGGATGGTGATGAATAAAAATATCAACATAGAAGTACTGTTAACTTGTAAGAAAAAAAAGAAAAGTAAAAAGATTATAAATAAATCCAAATGGGTCATTTTTTTAATTGAGTTCATAATGGTTTACGTCAATGTGAGATTTCAGTTATATGTTATTTCTTGACTGTCACCACATAAGTGCTCCCCTTCACCCCCTGTGCTCACATCCCCACCTGCCTTCTCCTGGTAACCACTGAACTGTTTTCTCTGCCCACGTGTTTGTTTATATTCCACGTATGAGTGAAATCATCTGGTGTTCGTCTTTCTCAGTCTGGCTTATTTCACTTAGCATAATTCCCTCCAGGTCCTTCCATGTCATTGCAAATGGGATGAATTGGTCTTTTTTTATGGCTGAGTAGTATTCCATTGTATATATATATACCACATCTTCTTTATCCAATCATCAGTCGATGGGCACTTGGATTGTTTCCATGTCTTAGCTACTGTGAATAGTGCTGCACCAAACATAGGGGTGCATATGTTACTTTGGATTGTTGATTTCAAATAGTTTGGGTAGATACCCAGTTGTGGGATAGCTGGGTCGTTATGGTAGTTCTATTTTTAGTTCTTCGAGGACTCTCCATACTGTTTTCCATAGTGGCTGCACCAGTTTGCATTCCCACCAACAGTGTATGAGGGTTCCCTTTTCTCCACACCCTCTCCAACACCAAATGGGTCATTTTTAAACATTTAAATACCAGGAATCACACAATCACCTACATTAAGAATGAAAATTCAGGACATGGAATCTGAGAGCGACACCAAGGGCAATAGCCTTATTTTGTAGATAAGGTCACTAAAGCACAGTGACATGAATTACCCCATTTGCACAGTTTATGGCAGAGGTAGTATCTGAAATGTGATATCAATTCCCCAGTCAGTGCTATTTTCAAGTTACCTTAATCACATTTATATATCTAAACCACGCATCAGCATCAATATTACTAAGACAACTGAAGCTTTATTGCAGGCACGGGATTAGGGAAAGGAAGCTAGATTTGGTCCCCTTATTTTATATGTCAACAAATTTCATATAATCACACTTCCCGTGCAAATAGTAGCCCAAATTACATTCAGCAGTCATGACTACCTGGAAGTTATTTTCTTGTCTTAAAAAAATAATGTGAAATCTCAATAAGTGACATTTTCCGATAAATGGAATTAAGATATTACTAAATTCCCAACTCTACCCATTGAAAACCCATAGAAGGGTTTACAGTCAAAACCCAGGTCTTATCTCCCAATGCCAAGCCAGGCTACTACGGGATCATTTGTTTGAACTACACCTCATTGTCAAGTCTTATAGAGGTTTATGGTTCTTTTATATGTTCTGTCAAAAGTAAAAGTTATAATGCTAACAATATCGTTAACATGAAAAACATTATCTAAACTACACTTGATAAAATATAAATATTATACTCATCAGTAAAAACTACTGGGCCTTTTTCCTCATAAAAGGCCAATTTACTGAGCAGAGGGCATGATAGACAGAATAAATTTAAAAGAATATATTCCTTTGTTATTTTCTTTTGGAAAAGAGGACGGTTTGTGGTAAGCATTTGAAACAGGCCTTGCAGATAGTTAAGTCTCATGTAACTAACACCTACCTTCCTTTCTCCTCCTTATGAAAAAAACCTGACTGGATATTCACATGCAAAAGAATGAAATTGAACCTCTATCTGGAGAAGAGGGGACTCCTGGGAATGACAATTGTATAGCCACCAAGAAAAACAGTACGGAGGTCCTCAAAAGATTAAAAATAGAACTACCATATGATCCAGCAATCCCACTTCTGGTATATATTCAATGAAATTGAAATCAGGATCTCAAAGGAATATTTGCATTCCCACGTTCCCTGCAGCATTATTCACAATAGCCAAGACCTGGAAGCAACCTAATGTCCATGGACAGATAAACGGATAAAGAAACTATAGTATTTACATACAAAGACTATTATTAAGCCTTGAAAAAGAAGGAAATCCTGCCATATGTGACAACATGGAAACTGGAGGACATTAAAATAAGTGAAATAAGCCATACACAGAAAAGCAAATGCTACCTTACCCCAGTTATATCAGGAATCTCAAATAGTCAAACTTACAGGAGCAGAGAAGAGAGTGCTGCTTGCCATAGCCTGAAGGAAGGGGGAAATGGGGGGAAGTTGGTCAAAGGGTACAAAGTTTCAGTTACACAAGATGAATAAGTCCTAGAGATCTACTGTATAGCATAGTGCCTGTAGTTAACAATGCTGTATAGTACACTTATTTTGCTAAAAGGCTAGATCTTATGTGTTCTTATCAGAAAATAAATCAATAGATTGACAGATTGATAGATAAATAAACAGTATCAGTAGGAAACTTTTGGAGGTGATGGATATGTTCATGGCATTGATTGTGGTGATGATTTCACAGGTGTATACTTATCTACAAACTCATCAAGTTGTATACGTTAAATATGTACAGAATTTTGTATGTCAATCATAGTTCAATTAAGAAGTTTTTTAAAAAATTAAATTAATAAGTACAATGAAGAATATAAACCAGAGTAGATAACACCCATGATGGTCGAGGATGAGCTCTGTGGGAAGTCAACATATGTTCTGAGAGATGAATGACAAGAAGAAGCCAGAATTGGTCCAAGTCAGAGGGAAGGCCCTTTTGCTGGAATAAATTGGTTGAAATTCTAGAAGATAAAGTACACATGCTGAAGTATTGTGGGTGAGATGTAGAGTTATAAGAGGTTCTGGACACATATACAAGGGCCATATCCTGGACAGAGTTGTAGACCATAAATAAGAGGTTGGATTTAATTCTAGGTTTAATAAGAAGCTATTATAGTTGTCAAATGCTAGTTACCAGGCTGATTTGTCTGAATCAAAAATTCATGTCCTTTAAACTCTAACAATTCCATATACCATACCTGTTTCCATAAGAGAGCCATTAAAAAAAATAACCATATAGAGTTGATTTGAAAATAGATAAGAATTGACTTAGGAAAAAAATATCATTAGCACACACCAAGTATTTTTTAGGAAAAAAGATGAAAATAAAGCCTATTTCTCCAAATAGGAAGAATAGTTGGGAAATACAACAAAGAGATTATGGGTCTGCCAATAAAATCTCATTTTCCAGGAACCAAAATCTAAATAGCACGTTTTCTTCTTGAGTATGTATTAATGTGAGTTTTATTTGTTTCCTATTGATTGGCTAATGCCTGGGAGGGATGAAAATATGGAAAATTGTAGGTACAGATTGGAATTTGTTGTAAGCTTAGATATGTAAAGAAAGACTGCCAACAGTAAATTAGAAACGGCTGCATGAATAATAAGTGATAGATGAAGCCACTCTCTGTAGCATGCTGTCCTCACCACCCAGCACCCAGGTCTGGTTTCATTCACTGACATTATCTTTCTCAGCTTTGTAGGCATTTGGAGGCCCCTGGTCTGTAACATTGTGCACATTGCAATGGAAACTGAGCTGTCAGACTTTTTGATACAGTGCCTTCTTCATATATCAGTATTTAACTCTCCCTTTCTCATATTTGGGGAAATAATAACTATGTATATGTGTATGTATATATATGTGTGTAGTGTCTTTTTTATCTTTCTCTGTCTCTCTCTCTTTCAAAACAGAGAGACAGAGAGAGAGAGGAATTCAATCAGACACACACATATATATATATATATATATATATCTAGTTATTATCTCCCCTAAACATTCCCTCTTATTTGCAGAACCTGGTGAAGAGAGGGCAAAAAAGCATAACAAAGATGGTGAGCACATGTTTTTTGGTCTAGAATTATAACAAGCCCATAGGTGATCTTGATTCTAAATGAAACTTCTCATGAGCTAATGACTTCTTGTGGTGCCAATGACACCTACATTTTTTAAAATAAAGAAAGGGCGAATTTTATATATTGGCATCCCTGGCTTTCAGGTACCTGTTTGTCTTTGTTGTTGCCAAAGGTTATTGGGACAAAGCAGAAATGACAGATTGTCTGGAAACCATAAGGCTGCTAGCAGCCCACGGCAGTCCAGGCAGCACCAGGGAGCAACCTTCCAGACTGCCAGGCCCTGTGCTCTTTAATCAGGACTGCTAAACGATGCAGGTGGTGTGGAGATTGGGGCATCCTAGTGTAACGCAGGAGAAAGAAGTGAATAGTCCCTTCCCACCTGGTCCATTTGGCTCTTCTTTCAGTACAAATGTCCACAGGAACAAAGGAGACCTGCTTTTCAGGAGAGGTGAAATTTCTTCTTTTTATCCCTAAGAATAAAAAATAAATACCAACCTAAGAAAAAAATAAAACAAAACAAGAGCCTGTTTGTCAGAAGCAGAAAAGGGCAGAAATACCTACTAGGCCAAAGATTTCCATGCATGTTGCAGACAGAAAGCGTGGTTTTCGCCTTTCCCTGCTCTGGAGAGGACTGTCTCCTGAATGGGCTCGGTCAAGTCCCTGGACCAAAAAGTAACCTCCCTGTGAACATTTGCCTTACAGGGTACACCTCAACCACCCCAAAGTCTTCTTCAACCTTCAAGGCAGAACTTTTATTTTAGATCGATTTCTAATTCTTGTTTCCTCCCATGTAACTGCAGGTTTGTCTTCCGTTACTCTCTTCACCTGCAACCCAGCCTTCATTTGCTTCGCCTGCCACCCACAGTCTCAGGTTGTATCTGCCTACTCCCACACCTGCCCTGGGTCCTGAGATTCTTACTGGCCAAGAGACTCACTCTGGAGGCATCCAACAGGTAAAATCAACATTACCCTAAAGGCAAAGCGACCATGTTGTTGAGTCACCCACAATCCAGCTCAAATTAACTCCAAATACTGTGCTCTTAACCTCAACAGAATTTCACTAAAACCACAAGCAAAATGGTGAATAGAAGGGACGAAATGAGGCACTATGAGTTCAGAGGTGTGTGTGTCAGTTTGAGCTCAGGAAATTAGAGAGGAGTGCTACTACAGCTACCCCAAATGAGTAGGTAAAGTTTGAACAAACCTATCAGAAGTAGTAAGCCGAAAGAGAGAGAATCCAAGGAAAAGGTGCCAGTTTAGAAACAACTGGGGCATCTTGTGAGAACACTGAGAAAATGGGCTGTTTAAGCCATTTTACTTTTAAATGGGAGAGCAATAGAGGGAGCTTGCATTGTAAGACAAGGTTCTAAAATCATGTGCTTTGATGTCTGCATTATTTCCATTCATGACAGATCTCATAAAGTGCAGTGTTAGGAGTATGGATTCTCCTTTAGAGAGACCAAAATTCAAATTTCCTCTGGCACAAATTGTCTGTATGAGCAAGGGTAAACTCCAAATCCTGATTTAGAATGGGAATATTATTTTGTAGCTTCCAGATTGATTGAAAAAAAATGAATGAGGTCATGCATGGAAAAACTAAGTACAATGCCTAGCAGATAGAATTATTCAGGAATTATATTATTATTAATTATTCAGTTATTCAATAATTTTTTGGAACATCTATTAGGTTCCATTTGCTGTGCTGGTCACTAAGGGTACAAGGATGGGTAAAACTGAGTTCCTGTTCTCACCTCATTATCTATTGAAGAAGAGAGTTAACGAGCAGTTCCAATACCATTTCATACATAACATCGTTAAAGTCAGAACAAAAGCTCTGGGTCTGCTGCAGTGCAGGGAGCAGCCCCTGGGGCCGAGGGGCTGAGCTTACCTGATTCGTGCCTGGGAGGTCAGGTAAGTCTTCCAAGGTGTAGAAGCAATGAGCTGACGAGATTGAGGGAGGATCTTCGAAGCAGAAGGAACAGCAGGTGCAGAAGCCTCACAAATAGTTCAGAGTGGCCCAGCCAAACCGTTCACCTGGAACACACCCAGCCAGGGCAGGAGATGGGGCTGGAGGGTTTCCCAAGGACCTGCCTTTTGTTCAGCACTGACTGGAGAGGGGATGATGGAGGATGTCACCTTCTGTGTGAAATCACAAGGAGAAAGAAGAGGGAGATGAGTCCTCATACAGTCTGCAGTAATAGTTAAAGACGTGGACTTTGGAGACACAGAGGTTTAGTATTTTGCTTGTTTGCTTTTTGTTTGTTTGTTTTTCGGTAAGGAAGACTGGCCCTGAGCTAACATCTGTTGCCAATCTTCCTCTTTTTGCTTCGGGAAGATAGTCCCTGTAGCAATCATCCTCTATGTTGTATGTGGGACGCTGCCACAGCATGGCTTGATGAGCCATGTGTAGGTCTGCACCCAGGATCTGAACCTGCGAACCCCGGCCACTGAAGTAGTGCATGCGAACTTAACCACTATGACACAGGGACAGCTTAGTTGTTACCTTTGTGACTCTGATAAAGTTAACTGTAGGAAACCTCATTTTCCTTATCCATAAAATGGGGACAATTTTTCTCACAGAGTTACCACAGCAATTAACTAAAATAACGTGAATGAGCAATTAGCTCAGCTCCTCCCCTGTAACAAGGACTCTGTATTTACTGGCTCTGCTTGTCACTGATTGTTTTATTAATGATAATAACTTTGGCTTAAGAGTGTTGGGAAGGGTTCCAAAGCCATGCCTACTGCTGTCACCACCTCTGCTTTGTGTAAATAAGACGTAATAATCTACAAAATTTATATTGAGAAAAAGAAAACTTAACCTTGAAAATGGAATGCCAGATTACAAAAGAGGTGGAATTAAAGAAAACCTTGCTTAAAACATCGTCCAGGATACTTTGGTCTCTTGTCCATGTTTCCTCTTTCTCCAGACCTTCTTCACTCCCCCAGTTCGCCTCTCCACTATCTTCCATGATCCAAGTCCTACCCACATTCTCTGGACTGTAGGAAGTAAAAGAAAAGGTTTTGCAAAAAAGTCACGGTGGGATGGGTAGCCCTTTATAACATGGGGCCCTCCTCGCTTCAACATAGATGATTGTATCAAAGCTTGAAAACTGACACAAAGTTCTTTCAGGAGATTTGGAAGTTGAGTCACGTAAATGTTATACTTGAACTAAAATGTCACAATAGAAATATCAGCTAGCACTTATTAATTTCTTATTATGTGCCAGGTATTGTCTACTAACTTTACCATGTTAGTGTGGTATGATCCAATTATTCTATTTTACTTATTTAAAAATGGAGGGACTAAAGTAAATTGATCAAGTCATCACAACTAAGTGATTTTATTAATTCTGAGTCTTTGGTTTAAAAAGAAAACTTAAATTCGATTATGAAAACTGAAAACTCCAGACCAGAAAATAGAAAAAATAATTTTCTTGCTGATTGATTGGTGGGCATTCTTTGGTAAGCCCTCTTACCCTCTCCAGCCGTTGACTTCCAAATCTGTAAAGTGAATAGGTACATCTGAGACATCTTAATTTTATATTGTATAATTTTATATGAACCCCTCCATAGATTTCTCAAACTGGCATTTTTTACATCTCCCTGGGAAATTCCTGTAAACATTTAATTCAAAAAAGCACCTAGAGGATAATAGATTTTACCAGCATATGGATGGAAAATACCTATCACTCCTGTTCACACTCCCTCATTCTTCTTTCAAGGCAGATATTGCTAATCAATCACCATGCTCATTCATGCCAAAGCTGGATGAGGTCTCATTATCCCAGTAAAAATCAGAATTGACATGTAAGATAAAATGTATTTGTCAGCACATATACATGGTGTTGAAATGCTCCCCTAGAAAAAAGCTGCAGATTTCATGAGCAGCACTTTGAAATACAAAGTTTGCAATTCTAAGGCCAAAATGTCCTCCTTATTATTATTTTTTGCACTCCTTGGATCCCGTTGTCTTCATGGATCAAATCAAACCCCCGGTCCTTCCCATAGCTTTTCTTAGCAACCAGCACACTGATGTCTATTTTTTTTTTTTTTTTTTTTTAGTAGCCAAACTTACTGCCTGGACCTTGATTGTTTGGGGTGTGATTACACAATGTCTTGTAGAATTAAATGAGTTTTTCTTATGTTAATTCATTCATTCATTATTCAACAAATATTTGTTTTTATGTACTAGGTACTAAGCTTGGCACTATGAATAAAATAGGAAGAAGATAGACACAGACTCTACACTTCCAGAACTTCCTCCTTCACAGCAGAGAAGCAGCAACTGAGAAGCATGATAAATGATTTATAGGAGCACACAGAAGCATCTTGGATATGGAGGAAGTCTTCCCGGAGAAAATGAAAGTTGAGTTCTACAGGCTATGTAGGAATTAGAGAACTACAGATAAGAGGAATGAGGTTTCCATGGAAAGGGGACATGAAAGCCAGATGAGAAACAACTGGGGCATATTGTGAAAACAGTGAGAAAAATGAGCTGGGTGAATTAATGAAGCACAGAGAATTCATTAAGTTTCATATGAAAGGTGGGGAATTGTAAGAGATTAGGTTGAAGAACTATGAAGGGATCTATTAATAAATGTCCTTGAAAGTAATCAAAACCTACTATGGACAATTTTTTAGAAAATGAAGGAATTGACTGAACTGGTTAAGTCACATAATTGATGGAGAAGCTGTGTAGCCAGATCACAAAAAATACAGGAACTAAGAGAGTCCCAGGCATCTCAGTAGCAGGAACTCAGGACATTTTCTTTAGAGCTCAGTCATTGCATTGACTCAGCGCCAACTACCTGAGGTCGTTTTTGGCACTCTACTCTGGATTCAATTTTTAGAAGAGTTGGATTGGTCTAGCTTAGGTCACGTTCTCACTCCTCGGAGAGACACTGTGGTTGACAGTTCTAGCAGAACACAGTAAAATGGGGGGGTAATTTTCCCCAAAACAAATATGTATGTGGGGTGCTATGTTGGCAAAGAAGCTGTAAGGAACAAAGAGCAACAAATTCAAGAGATGCTGTTATATCATGATGAGAAATTTGAATGCTAGCCAGAGGGCAGTGGGGTGACACTGAACAGTTAATACAGGAGAAGGACATGAACAGGTCTGTATTCCAGGAAAACCACAAGGAAGAATGAATTAGGAGTGGAGCATCCTGGAAGCCGGTAGGTGTATAAGTGTGAGATGATGGATGGCGACTTTTACAAAGAAAGTGGTAGGAGGGACAGAGGGAAGAAAACTGGTTCAAGAGATGTTAATCCTGTAGAAGGAAAAAGGCAAAAGGAGTACTATCTGTACCATAGCAGCCAGCATATTTCCAGGAACAAAGCAGGAACTCAGCAGATATCTTTTGATGTCTACTGACTACAATGCACAACTCACGGGCTTAGTGAGTGCTTAGTAAATTTCAACATCTGTATACATTCTATACATCACCATGTCTGCATTTTTTCAACTTGTTCTTCACTTTTCACCATCATTTATAATAATTACTTTTAATCCCATGATTTTGTAGTTTTGTTTCCTAATTAGAAGTAAGTACACACTCTTTCATAGGGAGAATGCAGTCATTTCATTTGAAGGAAAATCTTTACCTGAGAAGAAAAGTGGCATGTAGAAAAAATATGTAGTGTTCCAAACTTGCGGGCATTGCTTAAAATGCAAGAAAGTAGAAAACTTTGGTAAGTGGATATGTAAGAGTAATTGTGATAAATGTCCTAAAAATGTAGGTTTATTAATGATGGTGTCTTAATGTTCTTTACCCATTTCTGAGAAAATATAAATAATTTCCTCTGCACATGGAATTTGACAGTAATTAATTGGAAGATATGGATGTTACTAAGTTTTGATATAATCTGACTTAAATTAATTAAATAATTTTACTCATTAAGTTAGAATAATGGTAGCCCAAATTTCAAATAGTTTTGTGTTTCTGGAACGGAGAGAGATGAGAAAGGAAAAAAGAAAATCACCAAATTTCCAAAGCAAAACAAAAATGAAAACATTCTAGGGACAAGGTTGCTGTGGCATGGCAATGTGAGTAGAGATTTGGGAGTTACTGATGAAAATCTATAGTCATCACCCTATGCACCACTGTCACTAAAAAAGAAAATGAGAAAGCAGAGCCAGGACTCAAGAGAGTTAGAAGTGAAATATAAATTAAATGTAATCATCCCACGTGTTACCACCCCTGCTCCTGCACAGCTCAAAAGCCCATTTCAGCATAAACACAGAGCCGCGCTGTTCCATCTGTAACAAGTTGACCTCAAAGGGCAAAAAAAAAAAATGGTCTATTTTCACAACTAAAGCTTACTCTTGATTAAGAAGATACGATTGTAAGGGCAATTTTGGCACGGTGTTGCAATTCAAATGAACTCTTCAAATTAAAAAAAATACCATCCATCAATCTTTCAGGAAAACTCTCCTTTTCTCCCTCTCTTTGTCTATTTCCTCTCCACTTCTCCATCTCTCTCTATCTTGTGTTTTAATTATTGAGATATAATTGCCATAATATTGTGTAACTTTAAGGTGTGTGATGGTTGATTTGACACATTATATATTGTAATGTGATCACCACCGTAGCATCAGTTAACACTTCCATAAAGGCACATAATCATCATTTCTTTTTTGCGGTGAGAACATTTAAGATTTGGTCTTTTAGCAGCTTTGAAGTATATAATCCAGTGTTGTAGACTATAATCGCTGTGCTGTGCACTACATCTCTAGAACGTACCCATCTGGTTGCAAGTTTGTACCCTCTGACCAACATCTTCCCAGTTTAATCAAAGTAATCCAGAATCCAGAAGGAAAGTATGCAATATAAATAATGAAAAAACAGATACTCCTAAACTCTACATGGTTTAATTAAATTTAATTCCATTAGCAAAACTAAGTTCCATTAACTACTTATTGTTTAAAAATATTAATTTTGATTTATTTTGAAAAAGAACAACAGAGAGTCTTCAGCTTCTGGCCATAATGGAGTGACTGGGGTCAAATTTACCTTCTTGTTGTAAAGGACTAGAAAACACAAAAGCCCACAGTATTCATACATTGGAGAACAGAGAGTAAGGACCATGATCATTGAGAAAAGGGAAATAAATGAAGCGAGCCCTGTGATCACCCCTTATTTCTGTCTAGATGCAATTTCCTAACAGTCCGGGGGGGTGGTCCTGATTGAGCACAGTGATCTCACTGAATTGATATGATGCTCAGCATCATTAATCATCCAGGAAAGGCTTATTAAAACCACAAGGAATACCACTACACATCCACCAAAGTGGCTAAAATTAAAAATATTGAAGGATGTGGACTCACCACATGATCTAGCAGTTGCTCTCCTAGGTATTTGCCCAAGAAAAATGAAAACATATGTCCAAATGAAGACTTGTACATAATCTTCATTGAAGCTTTATTCATAATAGCAAAAAAAAAAAGAAAGAGAGAAACCACCCAAACGTTCATCAACAAGTGAATAAACAATTTGTAATATATTTATTCAATAAAGCACTATATACAAACAAATGGAACAAAGTACTAATACACATAATATCATGAATGTAAGTCAGAAATAAGCTGAGTGAAAGAAGCCAGAAAGGATAGACTAGGTACTAGGCATGATTTCATTTACATGAGATTCTAGAAAAGAAAAATCTAATTGAGTACAGAAAGCTGGTCCATGTTTTCCTGGGTCCAAGCACATGAGAGATTGATTGAAAAGGAGCTTCAGTGAGGTTAGACAGGTGAATAATTTCCTGTAATTTATTGAAACTATGCACTTTTGTTGTTTTTAAATTTTACTTTAATACAGTTAATTCAAACGTAATAATGAAAAACCTAGGGAAACATATAACTAACAAGCATATGAAAAGATGCTCCACTTTACTAGGATTTAGGGAAATGCAATAATGTACCATAATCAAATTTACAAAAATTAAAACATCTGAGAACACCAACTGTGGATGGGGATGTGGAGATGGGCACAAAGGAGAGGCATATGAACGTGACAGTTTTTCTTACACTGGAACTAATTTATTTACTCATGTTGTCTGAGGCCCCAGGAGCACTGATGTTTATAGTCCCACCTCTGAAATAATGAGACTTATTTTCAGCACAGGTTTCCAGCATATTTCACATTTACAGACTTACTTTACATACATGTGTACTTATCCTTGTAGTTTTATCAGATATGAATACTAATACTGAATTTACATTACTAAATAGTAATTTAAATGCTTAGTTCTTTCATTGTACTTAACATCAATTTCTTTTACTAGAATTTTTGGCTTCATTTTTTTTGGTGGGCTTTCTTATTTTGCGTAATTCCTCTATACTTTAGTCAGGTTTAAAACTGGAGAGCCTGGATGCAAACAAGTGGAGATAAGTTACTTCTTTTATATAAGTTCAATATTGATTTTGCTCATTATTTCATAGTGTTATCAAATTACCACATATTTTCGTTCTTATTCTGGTGCCTCAAATTCCATTATTGGTTAGGATGTTTTGTAAAAGCATTTTATCATTATACCATAAATCATTTCGGAAGCATTTTCCAGAAATCAATGGATAAAATCATATAATTTCAACATTTTCCTTAAAGGTAAATTGAGTTGTCAGACTGAATGATCTGGGAATTAATAGAACAAAATTGAAAACTGTTCTTTGAGAAAGAGAGAGAGAGGGAGGGAGAGATACTGAAAGAGAATAGAGTGAAACTAATAAAATATTTGTTCAGAAAAAAAGGTTTTCTTAGTGTCATCTCTTCTAGTGCAGACTCTCAGGAGGCTGAGGTTTAGAGCATCTAAATTCATCACCAAAATGAGCAAATGAGGCAGCAAGAAATAAGAGCAAATATTTGTTGAATAGATTTAAAATAAAAAATATGTTTGTTGATGTTTCCTGAAATACAAACTCAGATTAAATGACTTTTAGCTACTAGGAAATTATTTTCTTTAAAGTATTTTTTCATGCACAATTACAGTGATTTTTTTCTGGGTAGTAGCATTAAAGATGATATTTATCATATTTGGGCTTTATGTACTAATGTAAAGTGTATTACTTTTAGGAAATTTTATTGTTAAAATTTATCTGGGCATCTCAGAAAAGCACAAAATTTAGAATAAGAATTAGATTTTATTGTCATGGCATGCTCAACATCTAGGATCATTCCAGTCCCTGAAACTAGCCAATTGTTAAAGTTAATAAAACACTTTATATTATAGACAGCCCTAACATCAAAGATACAGATTTGACTTTTTTACTGAATAGCTACAACATATAATCGATTGCAATTGTACAGCACAGTAGTTAAGAATGTGGGTTCTGTAATTTGCATCTCTGGGTATGAGCTTTTCTAGCTGTGTGATCTAGGGTAAATTACTACACTTCTCTGTGCGTCAATTTTCTCACTTTATAAAGGGAGATATTAAAAGTTCTTAGTCCCATGGGTTTGGTAGGACAATTAACACATTAATACAAGTAAAGCACATAGTGTTATGGACTAAATGTTTGTGTCCTCCCAAAATTTGTACATTGAAGCCCTAATCCCCAGTGTGATGGTATGTGCATGTGGGGCCTTTGGAGGTAATTCAGTTTAGACATTGTTGTGAGGGCAGGGCCCCCCTGAATGAGATTAGCGTTCTTATGAGGAAAGGAAGAGACCAGAGCTTTGTCTCTCTCCACCACAAGAGGACACAGGGAGAATGCTGCCATCTGCAAGCCAAGAAGGGGGCCTCCATCAAAAACCCTGACGTGCACCCTAATCTTGGACTTGCCAGGCTCCAGAGCTCTGAGAATTAAATGTCCGTTATTTAAACCATATTGTCCATGGTATTTTGTTACAGCAGACAAGCTGACTAAGACACGTAGAAAGCTAGTACATAATAAGTAGTTACTAAATCAATGTCAGTTTGTGTTATTTAGTCTTTTGTTTCTTGATGAGTATGTAATTTGCACTCAAATGTTTGATTTAGGCACCTTTACTAAAATGTCAAAGGGGAAGGAAACACAGAAATTTAAAACTAAATGTCAACCTGAAACCAATCTATTACAACCACCTGCCTACCTTCATTTTACAGTTTATGGCACAATTATGCTCCAACATTTCACAGTGAAGCAAGTAGTCAGAAAACAGGACCAGGATGGAGTCTGGGGTTTCTTCTTCTGGGGTCAGCACTCTTTTCACAAAACTTCTCTTATTTATCCTTAAATACTTTCTTTAAATGGGTCATGGATCACAACACCCTTCTAAGAATAGTTTAGAGTGATAAATAAGAAATAATAATTCATATGACTACCATTTCTACAGATATAAAATACTTCAAATGATTCCTAAGATCTATTACTAATTAATGATTATTTGTAGAAAAATTTTGGTTACTTCAATTCTGACTAACTAATTGCTTGGTGATGACACGTTGGGACTGCCAGGAGAAAATGGTAGATTCAACGCTAGGCTGTCACATTGCTCCCTTGCCTCACTCCCACTAAAAGGTCAGTAAGCAAATAATATAGACACGTATCTACAATGATAAAATGGATAGGAGGGAAGCAACTGTTGACTAGAGTGTCAACAGAATATTGGAAAATAGAAAACAGATGGTCAAGTGCTAGCTGACATAACCAAGCAGAGAAAGCTGAATATGTATGACCATGAGTTTTCTCATCAAGAAGCAATCCGCTGTGCGCAGGCCGTAAAAGGTTCACAAAGGGAGATACCAGAATTTATGACTGTAAGACTTGAGGAATGGACCTGGAGAATAGAATTGCTTGAAAATCAAGATAAGTAGCTTTAGGCACCCAAAGAGCTCATTACCCACATCCTCCCTCTCCCTCATTCACACACATCTGCATGCAGCTAGAAGCCACCTCTCCAACCAGACGGCTGACAGCAGTTTCATTCTCTGGATGAAGTGGATCTGGTAAGCTCCACCCTAGGGCACCAAGAAATGGATGCGGCAACATCCTAACAACAGCGATTTGGGGACTTGAGAAGTCCTAATAAATAACACCTCTCTTTCCTCATCTGAGTTGACAACCATCTGAGATATAGACATACTTCGTACAGGTAGAAATCAAACTACAAACTTTATGACGGGCACAGACTACTTGGCAAGATGTACCTTTAGATCTCAAACAAAAATAGCCTTGCTAATTCTTCTTCCAAGAATTACATTGACTTACCTACTCGGTCAAAGTCAGAATTATGAAACTCCAGGCTACCCCTGTAGACTTCTCCACTGTAAAATTTATGGCACAGAGAAGGTGAGGTTGCCTGTGGTTAGGCCGGCTCCCAAAAAGAGAAGAAATGTGGTGCCGAGCATAACCAGTTCCTTCTGATACACTCACTAATCAGATCATGGAATTAGTGAAAATTTGAGGAGAGAAGCCAGAAAATTCTCTCTCCTTCTAGGAAAATCCATCTAACAACAAGGCAGATTACATAGACATAAAGATATTGAACCTTGAGCCACCTTCAGCCTCTTTCTTCAGCTCATTTCCCAAAAAGGCTGGCATCCACTTCCAGCCCACTCTAGGTAGTGTATTGGAAAACTTTTCTCTAGAGAAATTCAATTGCTCCCCTAAAAATATCTAGAGGCACTAAGAATTGTTTTCTACAAGATTCTTAACACATGGCCATTTATTTCTTTTTATTTTTTTGTTTGTTTGTTCTTTGACATTGAAAGTCCACTGAGAGCCTCAAGTTGAAACCCATTCCACTTGGCCATTTATTATTTCTTATTTCTGCTTGGTTAAGTCTCTCTCTTGCCATAGCTGTTTGTTGGTCTGCTAACTTTTCACCATTCCCATGACCTGTTCAGTTCAGGGAGCCGTCATTCCTCACCCACAATGTCACAATAGCCTCCTTAACTGGACTCCCAGCATTCAGAAGGGTGCATTTCTGAGGACTTTGCACATACTAGCTACTGATTCTTTCAAAACGTGAATCTACCTGTGCGATTGTGATGTATTGAGCTGTTTACAAAACACCCAGAAGGCCTTTCTAAGCCCATGTATCATTTGTCTCTCCTTGTTTGCTTGCTTTTTTGCTTCATTTCCCTATTTCAAAAGTAATACATGTTTATTACAGAAAATATAGAAAAACAGATTATCAAAAGGAAGAAAATAAAATTATCTATACTGGAACCACTCAGATCGAAGTGAATCCTTGAACACTTCTGTGTGCATGTTCCCAGTAAATCCAAGTTTTGACTTTGCTTTTTCACCTACACTAATTTGCTCCTAAGGACATGTTGACAATGAAGCCATTTTGAGCTCATCACTCATTTGCTTTTGTTTTGAAAACAGCATGGATGTTTCAAATACAGAATTCAAAGTGGTCAGAAATATACAGAAAATCTATCGCAGTGATAATATCTGTCCATCTTGAATCATAGCTCAATACTGAAATACATGAGATAATTTGCTCAAAATTTTTATAAATTAGCTAAGAAATAAAATACAAATCATAAATCTTTTGCTCAGTTGATAGTTCAGAGAACTACATAAGAACATCAACCTAAAATAAAATAGAGAGTAGCTAGCACTTGGCAGGAAAATTTGATATAAATGACAGAATGTCAGTACCATTTAAAAGTTAAACTATGTGATGCAGTAAAAATCAACTTTGTGGAAACAATCAACAGGGACTAAAACTTACAGTTTCTAAAACTACTTGATAAAATTTTTATTGCTTAAAATTGGCACAAGAATCAATTCTTACTGACAAACTTGTATCTGAAAAATGACTTTTCTGTGGTTTGTTTCTTTATGAGACTGTTGTCTTATCAATTTTGTTTTTGGAATATGTAATACAAAGGACTGAAAAGAAACAAAACCACAGAAACTATAATCGGCAAGATTCAAAATAAAAATTCAGTAAATTAAGCACATAAATCTTCATTGTAAAATGTATCAGAAAGTAACCTTTCCTGTTGACCATCATGCTTAAACTTTCCTATTTATAGTATTGACCAAAGAATTACATTTGCTTAATTGGGGTATTATCAGAAAACATCATTCAATAAAAATCCACCAATGTTGGTATAATTTGATTAAAATGTACCCTAATAAACTGAGAGGTAAAAGATTCTGGGTTAAAAGAGAGGACAACACGGTGGGGTCAAAATTTCATATACCACTTGTTCCCACCTTACGCTGGATTGAAACCATCATGCTATACATTTCATTTGATCTTCAATGTTCTTTAATTAAGAATTATAAATAGTTAAAGATCACTAAGTATAATTACACAACTAATATATTTTACCTCTAATCTTACTTATTCTAGACAGATTCTTATTTAACATACTTAAAATTTTAAGTATTTTGCCTCTTAAAATCTTAGAACCCTTTATAGCTTAAGAAAGAAACCATGACTAATGCTGTTGAACCTGCATGTGCCCTTCTCTGCTCACATTCTCATATCTTGTTATAAACAGAAGCTCTGTCATACTCCTGATACATTTCTTCCATTTATAACTATTCAAGTCTTCAGACAGACCTAAGCTCAAGCCTGGCTTTGCCGTTTGTTAGTGGAAGGATCTTTTTTAAGCTACTTAATCCTTAGAGCTCAAAGCTTCCTTAATGTAGAAGTGGGTGAATAATCTTACTATATCCTTCAAGTTGTTGTATGGACCAAGGAGATCCTTCAAAAACTACTTAGCACTGTGCTTGGTACATGGTAGATGTACAATAAATGTTGAGTTATTATTATTGTCATTATCCTTAATAAAATTAAGATTAATTTCTAAATCCATACAATGACCTCTCTTGGGAAGGGCTATCAACTAGAGACTTAAGAGTAAGGCAGTTGAGGGGTTAGAAATAAACATAAAACAAAATAAAAGTCACATTTTACAAATGACATATAAAATTGCCATGTGAATATTGAATTATTTGTATGATGGTACAATATTATTTGTAATATAGTTTATAACTTTTTCAAAATGTATTAAAAACTAAACTCCATTTAAGGCAGTGCAGAAAAACGTCTTGTAAAAGACAATGTTAATAATGAAATAAAATATCATCTCTAATATCAGCACATTCTCTACACCACAATAAGACAATTGGTGGGAAATTATTTATGCATGTTAACACTATAACCTGTATGCATGAAGAATAGATCACATATGACCAAGAGGTGTGTGAAGCATACCCATCCTATATTTGAAGAGCTAAATGTATTCCTGTTCATTTGTTTGTTTTTACACATTCTCCATTGTAACTAAAACTAATTACACTTAACCATCCCTATGTTTACTCAGATTTACTCTAAAGAATAGCCTTAATCAAAAAAGAAGCATTCACATTTTTTAGCCTGGAACATTGAATTAGGAACATTGAAAAATAACATTTTAAAGATTTCCAAATGCAAAATATGTAAACCATTCAGGAATTATTATTACATAATCTAAAATAAATTACATTTAAAATCAAGTGCATAAAATGGCAGAATACAAAGTACTGAGTCAACATGGCAAGAAAAATACTATTTTCTGCAGTAACTGGACTTCCTATGCAAAGACATAATAGCAAACTGTATTTTTTCAGCAAATTTGTTAAATCACAAGTATTTTTCATGAAAATTTGATGGAGTAGAAATTACTGTTTAACTTTCAATTGGTTTGTCTTCAGGATTGTTCAAAGAAAAAAGTAGCAGAGAATCATTTAAGAGGCATGTTCAATTTTCAGAGTTATCTTCAAATGCAACCTCTAAAACTGGGTGGTTGTAGAAGATATCCATGATATGCATAGAGCTCATCGAATACACCTTTAACATAAAGGTTCAGCTATAATCAGTACAGCTGATCAAGGCTTATCTCTTACTTAGCGGAAGATCAAAGAAGTGGAAAAATAAAAGGAACAAGAAGTAGAATACTTTTTTCCCCAACTAATGTCTTTAAAATACCTGGTAGGCATAGTGTATTTAAGCCTAAACATATTTAATATTGCGATATTTTTATTCTTAATTTGATTTTCATGTAATGACACATATATTGGTTGACACAAATGTTGATGTAGCACTCAACCTCTTCATTTTGAAAGTTCATTCATTCCAAGAGTCTCAGTCTAAAAAACACTTTTTGAAGTTTTAAATATAGCTATGAAAGTAATGTAGTTGCTTTTGTATACAGTTGTAGCATTATTCCTAAGAAAGTTGCAGCCCCTAAATTTTCTCCCTGCCCCTAAACACGTTTCAAAGAATATTTCCTAATTATCTTTGGTGCCTGTACATATGCATCTGCCCAGGGGCTCTCTCTCTATGGGTATCACATTTGGCATAATACTTGGGGACACACTCTCATTTCTTCAAGTCAAGTTAGTCTTAATATCAGAACATAGTCTCTTTTAAAAAAACCATGCAGACTTTTGAATATATCAAAGGTCAGAGTGGAATCAAACTCATCACTTTGGCCATTTTTTTTTTTTTTTGAGGAACGTTAGCCCTGAGTTAACATCCACCACAAATCCTCCTCTTTTTTCTGAGGAAGACTGGCCCTGAGCTAACATCCATGCACATCTTCTCCTACTTTATATGTGGGGTGTCTACCACAGCATGGCTTGCCAAGCAGTGCCATGTCCATCCCTGGGATCCAAGCTGGCAAACCCTGGGCCACCGAAGCAGAATGTGCAAACTTAACCACTGTGCCACCAGGCCAGCCCCTACTTTGGCCATTTTTTGTGTTTCAAAGAAATTTTGAGAAATACACGTAAATCAACTAATATTTTCTAAGCGTCTTGTCAAGGAAAAGTAACATGTGTCCCTATGGGGAATAAAAAGTGCCCAAGTATATACCATGTACTGGTTGAGTTTTCAATCGAGGGGGGTGTGAGTGTGTGTGGGTGTGTGCATATTTATGTGTGTGATGGGGAGTGAGCATTGGGGTAATAGTAGGATAGGGACACAAGAAAGTTAAGCTGCAGCAATCTAGGGTAGAGCGGGAGGAAGTGCCACAGTGGGTGCTATCTCAGCCCCAACGCTCTAGAAATTCAAAGAAGGAAAGGGGTGAAAAAAGTTCTGCACTAGATGTTGAAAAATAAAAAGAAAACCTTTGGGAACACAGAGAGGGTCACCAACTTAAGCAAATAAAAAGGAGGCGGATTTATTTTTCACATATTTGATTCAGAGGATCAGAAAGAATGGCTTTATTCCCAGCCTCCCCATGAAAGTGGGATAGTTGCCTTTAGGACTGTGGCTACATTGAAAGATTTGAGACTATAGGAAAGAGACTATCTCTCTCTTGGAAAACCCTTGCAAAGGTAGACAAGAATTAGCTTTGATTGGGCTGTGTGCTTGTCTTGAGACCAATACCTATGGACAGACAACGTTATGCTCTGATTGCCCTGAACTGAATCATGTGGTACTTTGCAGAAAAAGGTGGGAACAGACTTGCCTAAACACCATCCCCAACAGAAGGGAGGATGAAGGCTCAGGACAAAACCAATAAATATCCTATATACACAGGCTCACATAAAATCGAGTAACACTTGTATTTGTTTTCGGAAATGTACAGCATATACTGGCATAATTAAATTACCAGCTTTTGACAGATTGCACCACTGAGGTTGTAATTATATAAGTTCCTATATTTAGCGTTTTATCTAGGATTAAAGACAGCTACCATTTACTAAGGGCCATTTATCATGCATTGTCCTTGGTGCCCTTTGTATGTCATCTCTAATCTGTATTAAACCTATTTCATTGAAAACAATATTTTTATTTTGTCTAGCTTTGAAATCAGAAGGTTTTTTTCTTGTTTTTTTTTCAAGCTTTACTGAGATATATTTGACATCTAACATTATATAAGTTTAAGGTGTACGATGTGTTTATTTGATACCTGTATATATTGCAATATGATCACCACCACGGTATTAGCTAACACCTCCATCACGTCACATAATTACTATTTCTTTTTCCTGGGGAGAACATTTAAGATCTATTATATTAGCAACTTTCAAATGTATCCTACAATATTGTTAACTATAATCATAATGCTGTACATTAGATTCCTAGAACTTATCCATCTTCTAATTGGAAGTTCGCATTCTCTGACCAACATCTCCGTTTCCCCCTTTCCCAGCCCCTGGTGACCACCATTCTACTCTCTGTTTCTACAAATTTGGCTTTTTGTAAATTGCACATATAAGTGATATACAGTATTGTACATCACGGCCTTGCAACTAAACTCAATTCTAATTCTTGAGCTTTCTATAAATTTCTAAGATTTCTTATATTATTCTGTTTTATTCTTTGGAAATTATCATTCTTTTCCTTTTACAATTTATTTTAGTTAGAATTACTGAAGAAGAATGGCAATTGTCTTATCAAAGATCTTCTCTTTCTATCACTCCAAATTTTTGAGTACATTTTCCTGGTTATATACGAGATAATATAATGACCAAGCAAATGGGATCAGTAGTCAGATAGATCTGAATTTAAATTCCTGTTATGCAACTAAATAAACCCTGGAAAATAAAAATCTTCAGGTAGAGTTCTTTTGGGACTAAAATCTAACTTTAAAATTATTTCTCATTTTAGTTTCAGGTATTATTTCTACCCTTTTAAAAAAATAATTTTAACTGGATTTCCCTGTCAACTTTAGACTTCTTGACTTACTCTCATTGAATTTGACTTTATATTTCTCAGCCTTCATATCCTCATCTGTAAAGTGAGTCATCATGGTAAGTATTTAATAGGAACTGGGCTAATTACTTTGTTATGTAATTTAATCCTCTACACACTGATTTTACAAATGAGAAGGCAGAGATTCTGAATGGTAAATGAATTGACAAAAGTTACGTATGAGGTCAGAGATAAAATTTAAATTATGATTGCCAAACTCTTGATTCAGAACTCTTTATCAATGTTCTATGCACGTGGAATCATAATTCTTAAATTCAATATTTCTAATGTATAATATGAGGAGATTTCAGAATTATAGTATGGGCCTTCAGTCTTGGCTGTTGAAACAAGAGTGAAACTAACTAACTAACCAACTAACTAACTAACTCAGACACTAATGAGGGAAATTAACTAGGTAATATCCGTCCCCTCTTTTGATCTTGAACAGGCCACAATACCAGTTCTGCCAATTGTTCAAAGTCCGGAGATTCTCACATGAACACATAAAAAGTCCCAGAAGTATATTTAAATGACATTCTGTAAGGTGGCTCCCCTCAAGTGGTATTCCTTTTTCTCCCTGAAACTTTTTCTTAAATGCAATGCAGGTCTCAATAATCTAAAACGAATTGTTTTAGTTAACAATAACTTTTTAGTCACTTTTAGAGTTGCAACATTAGAAGCCTGGTTGCCTTGCTTTTTGAAACATTGAAATGATGACTATTGTTCTAAATTTTCATTTAATAGAATGTGGTCAGGTTCAAAAACCAAAGATATCAATGTGATTTTTATTTCTTCATTTTCTCATCACTACTTTAATATTGCAATATATAATTGGAAAATATATATAATACAAAGTTGTACACTATTTTTATCTTTTAGAGAATTTGTGTATTATTTTTCAAAAAAATTAATTTTATAGTAAAACTAAGGCATAGTGAATTAATATGAATATTTATAAATCATATGTCTAGAATTGGTAGATATTAGTAGAATAGATATTAAAGAAAATCTATTGAGGAGCGTAAGAGGAGTACATATTTTGAAACATTGCTGTTGGAAGATGAATTTCGATAACTCTTTGGAGGATAATTTGCAATATCATTCACAATTTAACATGTACGTATTGACCTAGCAATCCCACTTCTAGCAGTTTTTCCTAAAATTATATGTGTAAATATTTATGTATGTGCATCCAAGAATATTCTCTGCAGCATAGTTTGTAATTACAAAATATTGTAGAAATCTGAATGTCCACCAACAGGAAGTTGAGTAAATAAATTATGATACATTATTACAATTAAAGAATATGTAGTCCTTAAAAGAATAAGGTATATCTATATGATCTCAAAGTGAGACAGTCTCAAAGATATATTATTAAGTGATCAAAAGCAAGTTGTGTAAAAGCAGGTAGAGCTGAATACTGTGGAAATTAATAAAGAAATAGAAACGCGTACTTGTAGAGACATTGTAAATTAATAGATGGTAAAGATAATTTTTCTAGAAAGAAGAATTGGTGGCAGTGGGGTGGAAGACATTTTTTACTTTACACACTTTTATAACTTTTAATTTTTTATGTATACATTAAGTAAATAAGCTATTCTTTTTAGAGAATGAATATCTGGCTAAAAACAAAGATTTGTACTTAAAGTTCTTTGGGGAGCTATAACATCTAAACAGTAAACATTAGTGGTGCAGTGATGTTCAGGGCCACTTTCTAAGCTGAACTTCCCATGTAATTCCTACCAAAATCAATCAGAGATATATAATATACATTAACACTGTACTTGCAAGATTAAAATTTGCTGAGAGAGTAGAATTAAATGTTCTCACCCGAATAAATATTTAAGTGAGATGATGGATGTGTTAATTAACTCAATAGGAGGATCTTTTCACAATGTTTACTTATATGAAATCATCACATTATATACTTTAAATATCTTACAATTTTATTTGTCAATTATACCTTAATAAAGAAAAATGAATTTTAAGAAATTTTAAAGAAAGATATATAACATACAGATAGAAAGAAAAGCATTCCAATATTCTTGATAAAGAAACTAGCTATTGACATGAGGTTAGGATTAATGATATAATTAGCATTGACATGCTAGTTATAAAATAGTACAATATTGTTACTGTCTTATTGCTTACTTTGATTTTTCATATTGAAAGGCTACTATATGCAAGACATTTATTATATATGAGGCAGGCAGGGATGCAGCCCCAAAGCTCCAATAAGCTGACGTGACCCGATTTACTCAAGGTCACGCAACCAACCTGTTTTAAAATCAGAAATGAACTACAGCTCGTAACGGAAGCCTCATTTCACTAGACTGCATTGTCTGACAGAAGAGGGTGGCATTCATCATGGTGACACATTACTCGTACACTGGGCCAATGAAGTGTGACATCCATAATAAAAGAAAAGTAGTGAGAAAAAGAGAGAAAGAAAGTCCATTTATTCAAGTTAAAGAGTATTCCTCTTCTACAGTAACTCCAAATTTACCAGTATACCTATTTCATCCAACGGCCTATTACAATAAGTTGCAACAAGATGGAAGAACAATATTTGGGGTAGAGAAAGCATCTAGAATGAAATATGGATTTTTAGATTTCATCCCTTCCCCTTCAGTCCCCAGACTGAATTTGTGGTCAACATGAACCAAATGAGAATATATTTTACAAAGCCATTTTCTCAGCGCTCTTTTATTTGCTCTCTCTAGTTATTGTGAATACAATGCATTTTCAGAGGCAGAAATGTATAAAAGGTATTCAAATCTGACTTCTTGTCCTTGAAATATGGTTCACACCTTCACTTGTGACATTACTTATCTGCAAAAATCAAATGCAAGTTTATTACAATGGATATATACTTCACAGCTCACACTATTTAAATAAGTTTGAATAGTAATTGCGTTTCTCAACAGTCTCTTGGGAAGAAATAAAATAAGATTTTTTTTCTGACCTTCAACTACAGGAAAATGACTTCATTTTTACTTTCCTCTTTTTGTAGTAGAGTGTCTCTACAATCATTTACTTTGATGTTACACAATATGAAATATTTTTATCCATAAATGAAAAACATTTTCCTTCATGGATACTTTTCTAGAATCTCTAATTTTGGACAAGATATAAACACACACACATACTCCCCAGAGTGAAAAAATTAAATCAAATAAATATTCGAAGATATAGGCAAAATTCTTCTGAATCTTCTCTTCTTTCCGGTTAATTCTCTTTAACATTTGGTAGCTCATCCATAGATGCTTTGACCTTGTCAAACCATCTTGGCATGTGGTATCTATCCACTGCTTAAAAGCAAAGAATTATTTTCTCCCTTGTGCTGACCCTATCCTTTCCTTTATTAATACAAAAGAGGATCACAAACTATTTTTTAGGTACTTCATACTATTACTTTATATTGAATTAAAATTCCTACAGCTATTCTACCCTTATTTTAATGGGTAACTAACTTATTGTTCTTGTGAATTTCCTTTTGGCAAGCAAGCACACATTTGTATTGTCACTTAGTTTTTTTTCTTCTTAAAGTAGAAAATTATTTCAACCTTTCAAGGACTATTTTGTATATGATACTGTAATCAATCATTTTGTCTTTTTACAATACCTGTCACCTCAAAATTAGATAGGCAAGCTATCAGTGTTCTCCTCCAGGTCACTAATAAAATTTTGAATGTGTCAGAGCCAAAGAAAATGCCTTAAAATTCTAAGTTGACATATATCTGTTGCTGGTAGTCTATGATTCCACTCTTCTCCATTATTAACTATGAAATATTTCTATAGCTGGTCCTCTAACATTTCTTGGAACTCTGTCAAATGCCGTACTGAAATGCAGAAGCACTGTCTCTTCTAGTCTATGAAATCTAGGTTTTGGGAAAGGTACAACCAGTAGAATCTTCACTTAGATTACAATAAATAGCTTAACATTTATGACTGTCACAATAAAATTTTCACTAATTTTAAGCAATATTATGAAAAATAATACCACATATCCTTTTTAGAGCCTCCTCACTATCTTACTTTTCTGCACCATCCACTTATATCCATATTTCAAATATGCTTCATTTCCTTTACACCAGAATTTTGGACCTAATGGATTAGTTCAACTTAAAAAAAAATAAGAGATCCTGGTAGTAATAAGTTGCCAGCTTTTTAATTTTCTAAGTAAAGAGGACACAAGTAAACCAATTCATTCATTATTATTTGCATTTAATGAAAGCACTATTTTTTTTATCATTAAAAACAGGAAGGGTATAATCTCAGAATTTTTAAAAAATTAATGAAATTTACCTTTATGAAAACTGACCACATTTTCTTATTTATTTTTTTCACTGGACAAGAAAATATTTCCACACACCATCTTCTGAAAATCACTGATCTAGCCTTTTCTGTTAGTCAATTGAAAAAGAAAGATTTAATTTGCTCAGTACACATACAGAAAAAATTCTATGTTCAGGAACCATGATAGGTGCTAGAGGGAAGGAGTATTTCGTAAGATACGCTTAGTTGAGGAGAAGCAGCAGACAGGCAAACAGGAAATCAACTGCAGTATAGACTGGTGGAAAGTGTTATGACAGGTGATACGGGAACATAGAATGAGAGGTACCATACTGATCTTGAATGAGCCAGAAAAGGCTTCCCAGAGAAAATGAGGGCTAAGTCAAAAGCTAAGTAATGATGATATTGATAGTGACTACAATTATGACGGTAACAGAGAGATGAAAAAGATACAGAGAGGAAAAGGTAGTGCAGATAGTGGGAACAAGTAATGAGGTCAAGCACTGAGAACAAAATTGGAATTATACAGTAACTAAAAGTGGTCTAGCATAAGACACAGAATCCAAGGGTAAGATTGATGAGATGTTAGAACAGAGATATTATTAGATTCTTAGAGATAACAATGCTTACTTTTTATTTAGTTTCCACTTGGCACTTTACAGTCATTATTTACTTAAATTAATTTCTTTCTTTCATTTTTATTATATTTAACAAGCACTTGTAAAGTACTTACATTTACCAGACTCTCTTCTAAGCATGAGAGAAAGAAAGAGAGAGAGAAGGAAACTAATTTAGTCCTCAAAATATCTATGAGATATGTGTAGTGTTACCCCATAGTACCTATGAGGAAACTGTGGCACAGAGATGCTACATAACCTGCTCAAGTGATGCATCTGGTGAGTACCATAAATTGCCTTCAAATCTAATTGAGTTCCAGAATCCATGCTCTCAAACGCTACATTATGCTATAGATAAAACATAGTATCATCATTTTGAAATTGAGGAACTCAGTCAGAAGGCTGGTCCAAGATTACTAGGACCAGCACTCATGTCTACCATACCTCAACTTCTATGTTCTACGACTGTAGGAGAGTGGCTCTGAACATTCTAAAACCAGACTGTCAGTGTTCATGTCACTACTCTGCTACTTATTAACTGTGTCACTCTGGAAATGTTTCTTAGCCTTCCTATGCATCGGCTTCTTCATAGACAAAAAATTCAATAGTAAAATACCTGCTGTATAGTGTTGTTGCTAGGGATAAAGGAATTATTACTTCTAAAATATTTTAGAAGAGAGCACGATTGATAATGCTCAATAAGAATCATCTGTTACTATATTGTTTTATACTGCTTCCTGGTAACAGCAGGCTCTGAAATCATTCATCATGCTCAAATAGAATTTCACAGGTGTACGTTCAAAGGAAAATACTTTCTGTGTGTTTTATAAAGCCAGACCTGACCGGATTAAATGAGGAAACTGATCATGTGACTTTCTAGATCACAATTGGGACATTAATAATAATTTATTTAATATTAAATAAATCATTAACTTTAAATATGTTTTGTTTTTCTTATTATTAGAAGTTTATATATAAGACGCTCACACATTAGTTTCAGCTAATGAAAAGGTTAAAGTGATCCTCTGTCTTTGTTGCCAAGCCTTTTGGAGGAGTGGCTTTCCTTTCAAGAAGAAGCCAGCATCCTCAATTAAAACGGTTTGCTCTGTCAGATGAACAAAACATTTGCTGATTTCAACAATAAAAACAAAATGTCTACAACTAATTTTGCAGTCAGCTTTTCTTTATTTTAAGGCTCCTTAAAGAATTAAATGCAACAAAAACAGTTAGCTGAAATTTAATGGGAAAAAATAAGATGAATTACTTATAATGAAAATGAAATGCTAAACGTGGCTAAATTGTGTATCACCATTATAACAGATGTAATTTATTGTCTAAGCCGACCTATGATCTCATAAACTTGTCTTTCGCACATTTTGTAATTTATTAAAATTTTTTTTCTTGAGTGTCTACTATACATGAAGCATTTTAAAAAATCTGTTGAACAATGTATACCACACTGTGACTTCAGTATTCAAAGATCTACGGATTTATTTCATTTGCATGTTTTTTTCTAAAGTTTAATTCAGAAAGTAGACAGAACCTGAGATTTCCTTTTATGTTTGGGAGAAGCTAGAGGAACTATAACAAGGTCACTAGATGACACTACTTAAATCTACTATATTATGCATCACTTAAAACTCTTAGACTATCAGGCTGAGTATACTTCAAATATAATTAAATTTTATAAAATCTCATCAATGTTAGCTTGTCAAAAATCTGTCAGTGGTTTAAATATCATACACAACGGGCAAAAGATGTGCTCTCAGTCTGTTTGCTGCCAAGAAATAATAATAATTCAACAAGTACCACAAAAGGTGACGCTTTTTAATAATCAGGGAAGAATATAATTATAGCTTTCTCATTAGTCTAATCTCCGAAAATTTGAAAGGATAGAAACAGAGCCCAGTCAACTTGAATCCATTCATCCATCTATCCACTCATTCAATAGATCTTTACAGAACACTTATCATGTGTTAGGTACATGCTGGACACCAACCATACACAGAATAATAAGAAATGGTCCCTGCCCTGAAGGAACGGTTATATTTCTGTTATTTTATAATTCCAAAATTCAAATTATCACTGAACCTAATGTTTAGCATTGATATTTATTCTATCAGGAATAGTCAAAACATAAATGCTATCAGTCTGTTTCAAATTAATATCTGTGCTCCCCTAAAAGGAAAGAGGAGCATATTACGATACATCCATTGACATTTTGTTCATGGAGATTCTCTCCCTTTCAAGTTAAGAAGTAGACATTTAAAACCTTGGTATAGGCAGTTTGGCCTTTCTTAGATCCGTAATCAAGAATTATTACCCATTGTTGATACAATTTTTGGTTAAAGAGGAAATGGATTGACTGTCTCCATTTTTGTTTGGGTAGATGTTTTAACCTTAAGAAAAAAAACATTGTTCTCAATTAAAACCAATCAGATAAGTGATTCCCAAGGTGAAGTACAGCAAAATGCACTCATTGGCATTGTACACCGCTCAAGAGAGTCTCCCAGATAAAGTCCTGCCTCCTACATTATAGCGTCCCTTTGGGTTTCTGCATTGAGGTCAACATTTTTTTTCTTTGTACATAAAAAAGAAACCAACAAGTAGTACAATTTTGGGGGGTAAAATATGGATTTTTCCGTCATATATAATGTAAAAGATTGTCATCTTTTTTTGATGTCTTTTTGCACTCGTCTGACAGGAATAGCCATTTAAGAATATTTTGTAGGATTTAATTAAACCTTCTTTTTATTTTCTCAAAGCTATTTATTTAGAAGGTATTTCAAGATGACTTCCTTTCCTTTTCAAAAGGGGAAACAAAAAGGCCTCTGAATGAATTGGAGGGGTATATAATCACTATCTACAAAGACGGAACTTTAGATATGCCATTTTACTAACAGTCAATAATATTCCTGATATTTTTCTGGAAAAGAAATAGTTTATTAACATAAACTAAGACTGTTTGCCTCTCTTACAGAGGCAAGAAGTGAAGAAACGCACATCACCTTAGACCTGAAGGAGGGCAGGAATATCTGAAATCTTACTGGGAGCCCACATCAAAGTTAACAAGACAGTCTTTTATGATTTAAATTGCATGTGTGTACTTTCTGAACACAGATTTCTTTTACTTTGAAAAGGAATATTTTATGCATGAATTGCTATGAACTGACTTCGTCAGTTGAGAAAAATGTCCATGATTTACATCAGATGGCTTTCAATCAGCTCTGTTTCTATTAAAAGCAATTGTGTTTCTGTATCCAGAGGAAGCACTGGACAGCTATCCTCATCGTTGCAACTAGAACTGTTTTCTCTAACGTTTCAAAAGAAATGTTTATTTTGCTCTGAACCTTTCCACTTAGGGCAAGTAAGAAGAGTGATAAGTTTTTACTAGTTCGTGGACAGTAGAATATCCTGGCAAAAGTGTCCCGCCTTCATCAGTTACCTCCATTAGGAGGAGCTCTAGCAATATTTGGCCTAGCTGGGTTTAACTCGGCAAGCCTCAGAAGCTAGTCACTTGCACAGTGCTACAAAACATGTTGAACTTTAAAAACCAGAATGTATGCAATTTCTGTCTTTTCCCTCTCTGTGTAACAGCAAAGTTTCTTTTTTTTTTTTTAAACATATGCATCTCCGAGTCTATACACTTCTTTGGCTCTGTTGATACACACTAAGAAAGCCTCTTCAAGCATATTGGCTCAACAAAGAGCCAAGTCTGTTTTTCTGGAGCTCTTAGAGATGGTGCTGAAGCATCACAGTTAGACCAAAGAAATGGTAGAAGCCTGAGAAGCTGATTTAGCAGGGAACAATTCACTCAAATTCTCACTCAAATATGATTTAATCATTTATTTCTGATTTTCATACTCTGCAATAACAGCTACTATATTTTGAACACTTAGCATGTTCTGGAACTGTTCCAAAAACTTGCTATAGTTTATGTAACTTATTTCTACATAATTTGTGATGTAACAAAAACAGAAAGTTAAGTCACTTGCCCAGGTTACCAGCTAGTAAAGGGAGAAATCTGTCTTTCATTAAATCATAAAATTTCTTATTCAAAAATGTTCACAAGCATTTTTTTCCCAGACCCCTCCCACTATGTCATTTTTTCCCCAACCTTATTAATCAAATGAGGAAACATAAAGAGAAATTGTAAAAATTAGCTTGTTACTGCTGCCTTCATTTTTGATACGAAGAGGTGTCTGATTCCATCTTTTCCAGTGAAATTGTCTCATTCTTTGATATTCCAGGTCGACCATGAGCAGATTTTTAGGTTCTCCAAGTTAAGAGTCAAATTCCTGGAAGTGGGTTTTCGAGTGGACATAAGTTTTCATTTTCCTGGTATAAATGCCCAGGAGTGCTGCCATGTTGAAGGAGGTCATCAAGAGGACATGACCAACAGTTGACCCAAGAGCTGGATCCGGGCAATTGGAGGCTTCTCACTCTCTCCCCTGTCCTAGGACTGTGTGTCTGGCCACCATTCCCACAACTGTTGTCAAGTTGTATTTTAAATATTTCAGCATTTTTCTCTACTACATGTATCCTAACTCTTTTTTTAACTTTTTATTTTGAAATAAGTACAGCTTCACAGAAATTTGCAAAATTTCACAGGGAGGTCCTGTGTACCTATCACCCAGTTTTCCCAAATGGACACCTTATAGCACAATGTTAAAACAAGGAATTTGACATTAGCACAACGTGTGATTACAGTTCTATATCATTTTATCACAGGTGTAATTTGCGTAACCACTGCCACAATCAAGATACAGAACTATTTCAGTACCACAAAGATCTCTCTGCTATTACCCTTTAATAAGCATACAACGCCTCCACTCCACTCTCCGTAAACTATGGTAACCACTAATCTGTTTTCCTCTGTATAATTTTGGAATTTTGAAGATATTATATAAATTAAATCAGAAAGTATTTGATCTTTTGAGATTTTTCTTTTTTTCTTTTACTCAGTACAAGTGAAATAATGTGTTCCTTTTTCTTGCTGAGTAGCGTTCCAAGAAATGTTACCGAACCAAAAGTGGGTTCACCTCCTGGTGAGTTGTCAGACTCCACCAGAAGTATTTGTCTCACAAAGTAAAGTATACTTGCAGCAAATAGGAGACCATGTGGAATCATTCCCAAAGTCATGGCTCCCTGAACAAAGGGAAGCAGGGACAATTATTTCAGACGAGGAATGAATATTCAAAAGGGAGAAGTGGGAACGCGGCATGGGATAATGTTGGAAGGGAAACTGAGTCAGGTCTTACACAAGGTACTGTGGAAAGCCATTGACAACTTTAAACTTGGGATGACATAATATAATTTTCATTTTAAAAGAGCCTTCTTGCTGTTGCGTGGGTAACAGATTATCTGAGATCAAGATTGAAAGCAGGTATCAGTTAGAAGGATATTGCAAGAGATTCTCCAGGTGAAATATGATCTATTTTGGGCATAAAGGATTAGAGATTTAGAGAATCAGATAGTAAATATCTAGAGAATCTGGAGATAGTTTGGATGGGTGTGTGTGAAAGGAAGAAGAATCAGAAAGTGGATATATTATATATATATCTCTCTCACAATATATAGTTTTTCATGTTTTGATTTATTTTCTGTTATAATTGCTGTAAATATGTGTATATACTTTTTATAACATATAGATGAGTAGGTGGTATGTGCAATGTGGACAAGAGCGTCAGTTCTGGACTCAGTCCATTTGATTGAACAGCCTATCTTTGGTACTTACAGCTCATTGAAAATTAGGAGATGTACTTCATTACCTCCTTGAGAAAATTAGAGTACTAATACTACAATACTATCTATCATGTGGGTTGTTGAGAGGATTAAATGAGAGTACAACTAAAGTGTCTGTAACAGAGCCTTGTATTTCATATCTGGTGAAATAAAGTATAATAGAGTGGAAAGCATTTATTGGACACATGGGAAATAACCATCAATTCTACCTGTACAAAGTCAGGAAGGTGCTTGTAAAAAAGTGATATTTCACTGAGCCTTGGAAGATCAAAAGAATCCTGACCAGGTGAACAATGCAGATAAGGAAAAAGTGAACTCTATTGATTTAATTGGAGAGAAAAGACTACTAATCCTGCAAATAGGTAAACACTGATTTCAGTGAGAAATGTCTTCAGCCTGTAATACACTTGTTATTTTCCAATAATATAAATCAAACTAGAAGGTATCTTTACCAAAAATGTTTTGAATCCACATACTGGATTTAACACTGAAGCACTTTGTGAAGATTTTATGGTGATGGTGACGATGTGCTCTTATTATAGATCACGATCTGAGATGCCACCTATGTATATTGTTTACCCTGCCCAGGATAGATCTAAACAGTGCAGCCGCAAAGTTTCTATCAAAGATCTCTGCAAGGCAAACCTCCTGTGGCTGGTGTTGACTAGTCATGACCTCTTTCTGCCAGGATATGTGCTAGTAGTCATTTTTCTCATTCAGGCTGCTGCCTATTCATATTATCCCCTAAATCTTTGCAATGTTCATTTTAATCCTAGTCCTTTTAATGAGTACCCAAGAGGGCTGCTGGAGTCCATTTAATAATGAAGACATAGAGGGAACATTTGTAGTTCCACCCTGACAGCAGTTCAGTACTAGGGCTTTAGAAATATCTGGAGTGTAATAAATAAACAAATACTAGTGTTCTTTGTGAGATCTTCATATAACCATGGATTATTTAGAAGTATGTTGTTTAATTTCCAGACATATGGAGATTTTTAAAGATATCTAGTTGTTATTGATTTCTAACAATATCATTTTGGCAAGAGAATATACTCTGGTTTATTTTAACCCTTTGAAATACATTGAGACTTTAATTGCCCACCATATGGTCTATATTGGTGAATATTACCTATGCCTTTGAAAATAATGTGTATCCTACAGTTGCTCAGTGTGGTGTTCTAAAATGTCAATTAGGACAAGTTAGTTGATGGTGTTTTTCAAATCTTCAATAAGCTTATGAATTTTTTTGTGTATATATTTTATCATAGACTTAGAAATGCTATCAAAATCTCCACTATGGTTTTCTATTTTTCTATTTTCTCCTTTAGTTTTGTCAATTTTTCCATCATATATTTTAAATGAATCCATTTAAGTGCATGCATATTCAACCTTCTGCATAAATTGATCCTTTTTATTATTATGAAATGTCATTTTTATCTCTGGTAATATTCCTTATCACAAAATATATTTTAATTTACTTTACTGACATTATTATATAATCAAGACCACTCATGCTTTACAATATATTTTGTTGTTGCTGTTTCTATTTATTAGATTAGTGGCACCCAGAGATTAATTTATTGTGTGATTGCATTCTAAGAGAGGGTGAAAAAAATAAGTGGCTCATTTTACCTCCACTTTCATTAGTGAATTTATTTATTAAATTCAAAAAAAATAAATAAAGAGAACAAATTCTGTGCCAGACCCTCTTCTGTGTGCTGGCAAAACAGCAGGGGAAAGGTAAACATCCCTGCCTGCCCACTGAGGCTTACACTCATTCAGTCAGAGAAGTTTACATTTTATCTATTAGAATGACGTTAAAAGCTAGTTAGAATTTAAGAAAGATATATTTTGTTGATAATGAAATAATTGAAAATCTACTTATGTTGTTTTCTAAGTAGCTAAATCTTTTAAACCGATAACATAAAATAAAACATTTCTTATTTTCCATTTTATGAAAATGAGTGGCTTTGGAAGCCAAAACTGCTGAATATCTAAGTACATACTTACTCAAAGAGGCGGAAGGAAATTTTAGAAAGAAAGGATAATCATAATGAAATTAAAATATAATTAATGACTTTAACAGCTGTTTAGACATGTCAGAAAAAGAAAACATTGCCTGGAAGTTAGACCTGTGGAAAATGTCCAGATTGATACGCAGAAAGAAATAAAAGGATGGAAAATACAGTTAAAAAAGTAACTACGTTTTGAAACATGAAGAAAATGTCTCATGTGCTTTTTTAACATTGAAATAAATATAGATTCTGTATATTTTTAAATTGGAAACCTGTAACGTCAAAAGAAAGCAAATGTGTCTTGATAAAATTTGAAGAGCTACTGACTATTTTCTAAAACTGGTGAAATGCAACAATCCACATAGTTAAGAGTCTCTAAGTACCGTAAGTAAAACAAACACAAAGAAAACAACATCTGGGCATATTATGTTAAAATTCCTGAAATCTAAAGATAAAGAGACAATCTTACAGATATTGAAAAAAAAAAGAAAGTAATATCTTCAAGGGAGCAACCCATAGCAGTATTTTGCAAGGATGGAAAGCAAAAGACAATCAAATGTCGTCTTTAAAGCACTGAAAGGTGAAGAGTTGCTTAATTATTATAACATCAGATGAAAGAGAATTTGAGGCAAGAAGTATTGCAAGTATAAAGAATTTCCATACTGAAAAAAAAGGGTGAATGCAACAGGGAAACAACAACGCTAGATTGATGTGCATGTAATAAGGTAATCTCAAAATACATGAAGTAAAATTCATTAGTGCTGCAATGAACATTGGAGTACTAATGTCCCATTGAGATCTTGATTTCAATTATTTTGGGTAAAAACCTAGAAGTGGGATTGCTGGATCATCTGATAGTTCTATTTTTCATTTGTTGGAAGGATCTCCAAACTGTTTTCCACAGTGGCTGCACCATTTTACGTTCCCATCAACAACGTATGAAATTTCCAATTTATCCAAATCCTGGCCAATACTTCTTATCTTTTGTTTTTTGATACTAGCCATCTTAACAGATGTGAGGTGACATTTCATGGTGGTTTTGGTTTTCGTTTCCCTGATGCTTAGTGACATTGAGCATCTTTTTATATACTTTTTGGCTACTTTTATGTCTTCTTTGAAGAAATGTCTATTCATTTAAAAACAAGCAATTCCTGACATATGTGAAAACATGGATGAATCTTGAAGACATTATGCCAAGTAAAATAAACCAGTCACAGAAGGACAAGTACTACATGATTCCACTTATATGCAAGATGTCTAAAATAGAGGTATCTAAAATAGTCAAACTCATAGAAACAGAGAGCAGAATGCTGGTTGACAGGGGCCAGGAGGAATGGGAAATGGGGAGCTGCTAATCAACGAACATAAAATTTCACTTATGGAAGATGAAAAAGTTCTAGAGCTCTATTGTACAACATTTTACCTATTGTTATCAATATTTTATTATACACTTAAAAATTTGTTGAGGATATGTCTCATGTTACCTATTCTTACCACAATAAATAAAGTCATTATAATTAAAATGATAAACAGGTGAACACATAATCATAATTGAAGATAACTCATTTCTCCCAGTACCTAGAAAACAAGAGCAAACATAAAAAAGCCAGTGAGAATAGATGAAGAAACCTGATATATATAAGAAATATAGAGTGCTATGCTAATCCAATGCAGGATAAATACTGTGTTTCAGAGCGTCTAGAACACTTACTAAAATATCCATATAATTAAGAATTCTCAAAATAATTTAAAGATGAGTAATTTTATAGAGTACCTTCTCTATTTATAGAGAAATTTAAGTGTAAATAACAACAGGAAAGTCACTTTAAAAATCCTCCCAAACGCTTGGGAAATAAGCAATACCATTCTATGTAATCCAAATATTAAAAACGTCACATGAGAAATTAGAAAATATTTTGAACTAAATGATAATGTAAATGCAGCATATTAAAATTCAAGCAATGGAGTGTCATACTTAATGGAAATTAATAACTTTATATCTGTAAAGTACACAAGTATGCAAATATAAATCTTCCTTTAATTTTGATCTAATTAGTCACTTTAATGCAACTATTGGGCGTTTGGTAATCAGTGAAATTATGGTTTCACCTGTTGAAACTATCCACAGTAATTTTTCCACTAAGTTCATCATATTTTAAATTAGTTTTTAAATTTTAAGCATAAATTTATCTTATTTTAAGATACATAATTGAGATCTTATTTTATTTTTCTTTTCATTGCTAAAAATCACTACTTTTAATGTTTAGGGCACCTTTTACTCCTCAAGGCTATCCAACTAGTACATTTCAGTAGGAAAAACAATTCGACTCACATAAAAACAAATGTATACTTAGGTGTTAATAAATGAAATGCTTATTTTATTAACAAAATGTCATCGAAAGGAAGAAATTAAACTGTACATCAGAAAAAGCATTTAACGCATTTAGCTAATATAAGGCTTTGGTTAGCTAGATAAAGATATCCTTTTTACTGAGAACATTGGTTCTTCTGTTTTCTTAACAAAGTTTTAATAATGTTTCTTTTCTTTCACTTCAATAAAGTCAAGAGTCCTTAGGAAACCATAAACGCTTTTCTAGAATAGAAACGAGATCCGTGTCCTGTATATAGACTACTATTAACTAACATTAAAACCCTGCTCAGGATTCTCTTAAATTTGCTGTTTAGAATCCTTCTTTTCACAAACAAAGATTTCCTAAGCCTTAATTATGCCGCAGTGGTGTCAAGGTCAGCTAATCCAAAGTGAGGGACTTCCCAGTCTTCAGCTTAGCTCACCCAGTTGGCAAGGCAAGCGTAATATTAGGTTAGGGTTGCAAAGTTGCTCCAAACCTTGTAGGAGTGCCCAGAAGTTCCCTGGAAAAGAAATGCACTCTTTGGCAATCTGCTCTTTAAACACACACACACAGTTTGTTAGTTTATGAAGAAATATTTGACAAGCAACTTCATCACCTAAACTATGGATTTTTATCCAAAATGTCCTTTTATTGTCTGCATTTATCAGAAGGAACCACAATATCAAAATGCCAGAAAATAGTTCTTTATGTGTTATCTTGCAACATTCCGCTTTGGTATACCGGAAAATCTTTGGTTTGCTAATAAAAAATAAAATTTACCCATAAAGATAAATGCAAAAATAAAAAGTTATTTACCTCTAGCATGCTCAACTGAAAGAACTAGCATTGATTTAACTTTAAATATAGTACAATAAAACATCCCATTATTTCAAAAGGGGACATGAAATATTTATCTTGCCATCCTCCTTACCCAAATCAGAAAACGTTCCTCACTTTACTCAGTATTGAAAGAAACAGCAGCAAGGAGGTTAAATAATGCAAATAAAATGGTGAAAGGACTTCCATTCTCATGTCCTTACTTATTTATTATCAAATAAACAATCAAGTTAGAAAACAAATGCTTTTAACCTAAATATTTAATCAAATATGCTACATTGCCATGGAAGCAGCCAAATGGCAAGAGTGACTATTTTTTGTGAATACCTTATTTCAGAACAAATAGGTTTTAGAATCTGTGTATAGTTCCAAAACTATCTTCACTTATAAGATAGAATATAATAGATATTTTCTGAAAATCCCGTATTGTTGAATCAAAACTACTGACAAGAGGTAGAAAGACAAACTGTGTTAGTTTCTGGCATTTTCTGTACATATTTATTACCCCATACAGTATATAACTGTCATCCAAATAAGAATAGCTATAATGACTGACTATTAATACAATTTTGAAGGAGACATTTTTTCTATGTATAATATTGTCTAAAATTTTACAACTCTCCTAATAATAAATCAAGTCATAGTGCCTTCTTAAACATTTCTAAAATAGAAGTGTTCATATTAAATTAAAATATTGAGATATCGTCCCCAATTTTTGTCTCTGAAATCCATTTAATCCCCTGAATAAGGTGTTAATTGGGTTGAAGTTTGGATTTTTTAAAATATCAGCTTTATTTTGGTATACTTTATTTATAGCAAAATTCATCAATGGCAATGAATATTTCAATGAGTGTGTGTGTGCATGCACATACATGTATGCAGAGAGAGTGAGAGAGAGACTGTCATGTAACTATAACTCAAGAAAACCCCAAAAGTTTTCCACTTGCCCCTCTCCAGTCAATCCTTTCCCCCTTCCTCAGGCCTCTGGCAATCACTGGTGTGTATTTGTTACTATAGCCTTGACTTAGCTGTACTTTCATATTACTGGAGAAATGTAATATGCAATCTTCTGCATCTACCTTCTTTCAGTTAATGGCTTTTGAAATTCATCCATATTGTTACATAAGTCAGTAGGTCACTCCTTTTCATTTCTGAATAGTGTTCCATTGTTTAGATGTACCTCAATTTCTGCATATATTCACCAATTGATGGAAAACTTTTTCAAATGAAATTCTTGGAAGATTTTTATTCTTAAATGTCAAAAGTAACATTTAAAAACATGTACTCAAAACTTATCTTCCAAAATCCCCATCATCTTCCAAAATCTATATCAGTGCTAGTCACAATATATGCAATAATCACTGAGAGCCACCAATATGCCAGACAATTTTCTAGGCAATTCACATTATATTGTTTCTAAATGGAGATGTTACCAAAAAAAAAAAAAAATCAAATCTATGATAGCTTCTCAAAAAAATTTTGGTATATGCCTGCATTCTATTTGGAAATTTCCACCTCAATTTTGGTTTTTGTAATGAATCTTTTAATGCCAGATACTTTCACATCTTTTAATGCCAGATACTTTCACAGTTGTCTTGAGATGATGCTAAATTTCTTTGTGTTCTACAGTGATCACTATGACATGTTTTTGTTCCTAGCAAACGTCAGCTGGGTAGAAGTAACTCTGTTAAATGTTAAAAAAAAATAAGAGTGTTTCCATTTATGAGAGAGGCAGTGCAATGTCATGGTTAAGGATACAGATTCTGGAACATGTTTGGGTTCAACGCTCACTCCTGCCACTTATGAACTGAATATTTGGTCAAGTTGTTCAATCTCACCGGAAGCTGGAGAAATAATAGGACCCACTTCATGGGGTGATGATTTTATAATTTAATGAATGTTATGTGCTTGAAACAGTCTTTTGCATATGCATTGCTCACTACTATCAGTTATTAGTTACATAATAGACTTAGTTCTGAAAATTCGTGTATACTTCTTTTTATGTAAATTGAGTCTATTTTAAGAGTCCAATATTAGAAAATTTAGAGATTAAAACAAATCAAAACGAAATAATTCTATAAAACAAGTACTTTTATCTATTTCTTTATCTACTTTGCTCTCAACTCTATCAGGTTTTATTTTAACTAAGAGAAAATATGTAATTAGAGAATTAAAGACTCTAAATCCTGCAGGATTCAAACGAAACCACTTTCCACTGGCTGAATTCAGTGATTTTTCTGGTTTGCTTCTGGACAATTTCCAGGTTTGCTTTCACATACGTATTCTCAGCCTGGATGTCTGACCCACCCCTCTTCCCATTAGTCTTGTTATGAATTAAGTTGTTTTGTATGCAAAATGAAGGTATTGAATCTGGAGCCTACTCATCTCATGAAGATATTCATAGGCTTTTCCGAAAGAACACATATCTCTTTGTAAGCATGTTCTTTGTAAAGAAATAATGTTGTTCTTCATATTCATAAATACCTACCCGAATCAGAAATACAGAAGGCACGTAAGTCATAATCCTTTTATCCCAGGCTTACACTCACAGGACTCATTTACTTGTGGCATTTTCTTTATGTCCTATAAAGTTTTAAAATCAATGTTTTAAAAGCCTCCTTTAATCAGGTTTTCTATGGCCTTTATCCTTACTAAAGTGTTGACTGTCTTACATTGTACCAGAGTCTAGTTTTGTCACTCAGACCTTAAACTATGAAATAGGTTTAATTACATAGCTGAAGAATCCATAATCTTTTAAGCTTTGTTAAGAAATTTTTTGCTTCAGTATTACAACAGGAAAGTCAATTTATGATGAAAAGCTAAACAGATTATAGATTCTTTTTTTCCTAATATTTTTCATTTTCGACTCTTTTATTTGGGCTCTGGAAATCATTTTTATTATGAATACTTGTTAGAGAAGAAACTTTATAAATACATATTACACTGTGATGAATAATAAAAATTTGGTACCAGGTTTTGGTCTTTGTATCATCTGAAATAAAAGTAGATGTGCAAATCTCCTATCTTCTTGATTGCTGAAGATATTACAAAGCGCAGCTAGAGATAACTGTGTGCAATCAAATTTGACCTTTTGAAATTCAAAAAGGTTTGGGGCCAGCTTTTTACTTTTCTGTTTCAAGCATCAGCTGTTGTTTAAAGAAATTGAAGGAAAATAAGATTTAACTCTTAAAGTATCTCAGAATAAACTTTCCTGGGTTTAGAATTCTGTTTTTTTATTTTCATTTTTTTCTTTTTCCATTTAAGTTATTTCCAAATATTTTTGACTTTACATAATCATTATACCATACGTCATTCATCGAGATCCAGTAACTGATGCATTTTATAGTAGAAAAATGAAGTAAATTCCCTTAAAAAATGTATACTTAGAAGTTAATAAATGAAACAAAATGTTCACTTATTTCTAAAAAGCCAATCACAGAAGCATAAATTAAATCTCGCATAAGAAATAAGATTCACTACATTTAGTGAATATAAACCTTCAGTTAGCTGGATAAATAGGTCAGTTTTCCTGAAAATGTTTATACTTTTCCTTAATAAAGAATTAGTATTATTTTACTTTGTCCTTTCTAGATGAGCAATCTATCAGCCTCACAGATGTTTCTAATTCATCAGAAAGCTAATGAACTCTCATTCTGTCGAAGTCCCTGCCCCGTAACGGACACAAGACCAGTGTGGTGCTCTGAAGAAATGAAGAACAGCTACTCTTTGAATAATTTAACCAAGACACTGTTTTCTGAAAAACTGTCTCTTTCCAATTTTTGCCAAAACACGATACAGAGCCAGAAAGATCCTTTTTTATTTAGGTTTTCCCCAACAAGTCTATATAAATAAAAATTGGGTTTTAACCCTTCTCTATTATTAGACTATGCAAAAAGTGCTGGAGAGATTTTTACCAAAGAAGGAAGAATATTTGGAATGATTTGACTTAAAGGTGCCTCTTCCTCACTTGATAAAGTGTAAGTCTTTGGTGGTCAAATTCTTGTTCTCTTGTAAAAATATTCACAGACTTTCTTCAAAGCACAGTCTTTGGTATGTACCTGGGTTTGAGACCCAGTGCCACCACTGTGAGACATTAGAACAAGCCTTTAATCATGATCAGCCCCAAGCTCCTCATCTGTAAAATGAGGACAATAATAAGTTATACAACTCATAGAGTTGTTATATGATTAAATGAGATGATGCACTTGAAATAACCAGCAGAGTACCCGGTATATAAAAGTGTTCAATTAACATTAGTTATTTATTATCAGATCATTATTATTCTTAGGCAATTGTTATGAATGTTAGTGCTTCTTGACTACAAAAAATATGAAATAAACCAAATTGGACTTCTGAATAATACTGGTGTAGATAGAAGGCATTTAATTTTCTCCCCCAGGGGTCAGCCTTCTCTTGTCTCATCAGTTCATGCATCAATATACATTCATCCACCTACTCTAACAAACAGCAACCATTTACAATTATTCCCCATCAATCAACAAATATGTGTTAGCAACCATCGTCTACTTAGTGTCTACTATATAACAATATAAAGGTCCGATGAGAGATATTATAGGAGTATAAGGCATGGATAGTCTATGCTTTTAAAGAACTGGCGTTTTTGACTAAATTAGGGAATACTAATCAACTCATAAGTCATTCATGAATAATACAATGGACTATAAAATTAAAGGCTAAATACAAAGGCATGAAGTCTTAATGTTGTATTGGTAAGAAGTCCTCCAGCTGCAAGTGACAAAATCCAACTCAAATCAGAGGAAATCAAAACATGTATTTATTGACTTGTACAAATGAAAGATTCATAGCAGGTATTGGGCATGGCTGGATCCAGGAAATCAAACAGTTTCATCAGTCATCAGTTTCTATTTCTCGATTACATTTTCTTGTTTGTTGGCTTCATTTTCATGGAGGCCTTCACTGTAAACTGGTGAAATTGTTGTTGGCACCTCCTGATCCATAGACTCAAAATGCAGCAAGCCAAAGTCCTGAGAATGTGTCTCACTGATCTCACATCTCACGCCCATCCTGAAATAATCACTGTAGTCAGGGGGATGATGGTGAGCGGTCAGGCCTGTCTCCAGCCATTCTGGAACTTGAAAACTAAACCTAAGAATTGATCACTGCGGAGAAGTAATTTCCCAAAACAAAAGGTGCTATGATCATTGTATACATATGTACTTAAATAAAATTGAAAAGAATTTGTACACATCATAACACTTCACCTCTAAACTCTCCAACATGCATCACCTAAGAATCGAGATCATTGCCTATTTAATCAGCATAGTCACTATATCTAACAATGTTAATAATAACTCCATATCTTCAAATATAGAGTTCATACTGAAATTTTCCCAGATGTTCAAAGAATGGGATGATTGACGATAGAATTCACTGAGGTTGAGGTGGCCAAGACTGGGTGTCCTCAAAGATTCTTGACATTTTGTTGTTCTCTTAATCAAGGGAACTGAAAGCTCCTGGAAGGACTTAGACTATTGAGTATCTGTTGCTTTCTGCCTTCCCCAATAGTTCAGATGAATTCTAAAATTAAATTGAATCCTAAAATGAAAATTCCTACATTTTAACTTGGGGAAAGGTGATAACAAAACATGTTCAGTAAACAAAATGTGAATTCTTTCCAAGTAACCCAGTTTAGTAGAAAATCATGTTCATATAGGTACCAAAATAGATACAGATTAATCAGCAGTCTGTTGTTTACAATTAACAGGAACAAATTTCAAATACATTCATCAAATCTAGCAGGAAGTGGGGGAGAAGGGTTGATACTGGAATATGCAGGTGAAGGGCTAGCTTCAAGACAGCTTAATCCACGTTCAAACAATATCCTGAAGTCTTTTCTCTCTTCTTTCTACTTATCTATCCATTTTTCAGCCAGCTTTGCTTCCTTGTGCTGGATACACTTTCTTTCAAGCTCTGTCCACTAGGTGGCCCCTGACAGTCCACATCCTCCCCACCTCAGGAACAAGAAGTAACGAGAGAAAGGTTCTTTTAATCATCTCAACAAAATCCTATGAAGACATCATCCACATCACTAGTTCTGGATTGACCGCATGCCCATCCCTGAACTAATCACTCTCTATGTATAAGGAAGGACAGAGAGAGTGGGTTGAAATACTTTAAATTGGTCAAGTCTGAGTTGCACAATTACTCCTAAAGCTGGAGGTGAATTAATGCCACCAAAACCAAATCAAATAGATTATTATTATGGAAGAGTTTGTTCTCTAATAGAAAAAAATCACGATCCTATCTAAAGAAGACTGTATGGACGTCTGGAACATTCCAAAATAGATGTCCATTAGACTACTGAAGGCAGGTTTGACTCCAGATCACCAGTTCTTGCTGTAGAAGCCCCAGCACCACTCCTCCAGTTCCTGTCAAATCTTCTTCAGCAACAACTACTTAATTAGGAAGCTCTAAATTGCTTTTTACTGTGCTTTCAAATACGTTAAAATAGTTCATTTGCATATCAGCATTATAAGGTAAATATTATCATCTTCATATTGAGGATGAGGAACCCGAAACATATCTGGGATGTGTGCATGGATGGCCACAGGGTAAGTAAAGCAAAGAGGAAGACAAAGCCGTGTCTACATAATCTCATTACCTTGCTATTTTAGGGACATCAGCCTGCATTCTCTTGGCTTGAGTCCTGATACACAAATTCCACTGCCTGTAGTAGTGAGGCAGGTAATATAAATCCATGCAGTGAGCAGGGTAGAGATGAACAAAGTCACAAGTATGCATATCTTCTCCAGAGGGGACAGCTTCTACTCGGTGTCAGATAATTGTCACCAAGCAAAAACGTAAGCCATATATGCCACATCTTCCAAAGTGTAAAGAGAGGCTAAATATTGGAACGTTAAGTGAAATTCCCTGGAATTTAAATCTTAGTATCTAATTCATTTAAAAAAAAAAAAAACAACTGTGTGGGTCACAAGAAACATTTCTTTTGCTATCCATGTATAGTCTGCTAGTTGAAATAGTTCAATGCCCTGGCGCCCACTCAATGTTAACACTGCAAAATTAAGTGTGTTTACTCCACCTTTCTCACTGCTCTTCCTAGGATGAATAAACTCATAGGAGCATTGTGCTATTCATTAGATAAATGAGCTGCATACTTTAACCTTGCTCTTCATCATTTCTCTTTGCACTCTGCTTTCTTGTTGCATTGTTATTCAAACTCCACAAATTGTGAAAGAAAGTGGAGGAAGAGGCAAATAGTTCAGAAAGAAGTCAGAGGAAGATCAGAAAGATTCTGTCTGGTTAACAGGAGGATGAAAGGAGAAGAATAATTTCAGAAATGTTTCAGAGATAAAATTGAAAGGATTTAATTTCTTTGGGTAGCTGACAGGAAGGAAGAGTGGGATTCTCCTGATTTTCACTTAGTGGAAAAATTGAGATGAAGAGGGCTCGTTCAAATCCACAATTGATGGCAGAGATAGACCTAAAACAACCCAGATGTTGTGACTTCCAGCTGTCAGCTGCTTATCTCTTTAAAATTTCCAATAGATTCTCTCCTTCTGTCTCTCTTGCTCTGTCTCTCTCAGGCTCTGTGTGTGTATGTGTGTGTGTGTGTGTGTGTGTGTGTGTTACACAGTGAGGTGACAAAATGTCACAAACGGGCTCCTTATTTTTATGCAAGATGATAGAAAGATTTGAAAATGGAAATGGAGAACAGACAATGGGTGTTGGCCATAAAAAAATAAGTAAAACAACAAAACAACCAAAATATCCATTTAAATCTTCTTCAGTAATCAAACTCCGTGTTCTTCTAAACCTTCAAAACTCACTTTAAGGAAAGATCAGAATATCTATCTATCTATCTGTCATCTACCTGTCTCTGTATCTCCCTATGATCACCTAAAAATAAGTAGCATGCCTGTGATATTTCATCAAATAATATATCTTCAATTTCTTTCATTTGAATAGATAAGTCTCTGCCTATACTTTGTTGTAATTTCCCTACATTTTCTCCCATCTATCACTTTCTCCAGTCATATTAGCATTTTTTCCCTCTTATTTGAATGTTACAAAATCTTTTTCACTTGCTCTTCCTACTGCCTGGAGTGATTTTCCCCCAAATTTGCACATGCCCACCTTTTTCTTTGAGTTCGGACCCAGTTCAGATGTCCAGTACTACTCAACCTGAAGTAACCCTCCCCCCTACTTAATTACTCTGTCTCATAATGTAATCATAAAACAATTATCTTATACATTTGTTATTGTTTTTTGTGATTTGTCTTTTCCACTAGAATGCAAGCTCTATTTGAAGAGTCCTTATCTGTCAATGTCACCACTGCATCCCCGGATATAGAAGAGTAGTTGACACACTGAAGGTCTCAAGGTCTCTGAGAGGCCACATATTTTCCATATGTGTTCCAGAAAAAAAGAGAGGGAGGGAGAGAACAAGTGAGAGAGAGAAGGAACAAGAGTGGCAGATGAAGGTCTGAGCATTATCTACATTATTGTCTGTAAGCTAATATGAGACCCAAATGGTCTCCTAACTTGAGAATTAGCTGACTCCCCCTCCCTGTCTGATGCAAGGCTAGATGGAGTCTGGCCTGATGCAAAAGAATACACACCTGGAGGATCAGATGAGCTTTCCGGCTTACAAGGAAATGAGAAGGAGCTAAACTGGGCCTGGCCAGTTTATTCTTCCAATCATTCTAACTAGATAAGGTCACTTTGTCCTCCCAGAGGATCAGTATGTAAAGAGGCAGAGAGAAGCCAATAGGTACATTAACTGATCTTCTTTCTCATGAAAGGAAATATCTAGAGTGAGAGAGAAGCATTACTCTCTAAATTATTAATCAATAAATATTCTTGGACTAAATCATTTTCTTTAGCTCTAATTATAGATGGCAAAAAGGAGATACTGTGGGGTTAAAAGGGATTTTTCCCAAGTTCATTTAAAACATTTGTCCTGTTTTCTAGTCCAGTATTTTCATACAATGTTGCAAAAAAGTATTTCTGAGTTTGGAGCTTCTTCACGATGTGTGAAGTCCACAGGAACTAATGATGACGCGTGAACAAAAGAAGGCAAAATTTCAACATAGAAAAGTGAGACCAGTGTTAATATTCTGGGCACCCATCAGCTTGGGCTCTGAGAGCTGGTTTCCTCTGCTCATCGCCTGCTCATTCTCAGCGAGTCTCCATTACCAAAAGAAGACAAATAAACCATTGGCGGAAACTAATCTATCCTCATTCAATTAAACGGAGGAGCAATTACTTTTTTTTTCCCCCTAAGAAAGTGCAATTAGTCCCCTTTGAAAATTTATTCTAGCTCCAGGAGAAAAGCAGAACCTCTGAAAATGTATGTTGAAAGCAAAAATGTTTTGAAGAAAGTCTCCTCACCCTTTCTTATCCATCTGCATCTTCAAATTCCCCTCTTTAGGCCCAACTTTCATTTGTTTGGTCTTTGGTACCTCCTTAAGAGGACTTCTTGCATGTTCTCTTTTCCAGTGGTGACTTTTTCTCATAGTTCAGACGCACCCAGGTTAAGATCTGAGACAGCAGAGAGGCAGCATGGTACACTGGAAGGTCCATTGGTCTTGGAGGATGGAGCTCTGAGTTCTGGTTCTTTGCTTTAAGACTCTGGGAAACCTAGTTTCCCTCTCTGGGCTTCAGTTTCCTTATTTTTAATTTGAGGTATTTGAATTCACATGGGTGCTAGCATAGAAAACTTTTTAATATTTTTCCCATCAAACTCTTGAATGAAAATCAATGATAATTTGCAGCTACTCTAGTTGAAGCAGAAATGGGGCAGTAGTGGTGGGGAAGAGCAAAAGCCAAGGATATTCCCTCTTCCTAAACTCACAGTCCCCCTCAGGCCCTAGGAACATATGGAACAAGCCACTGAACTAGACAGTCTCTGAGGTTCTCTCCATATCTAATAACGCTGATTCTTCTTAGCCCAGAAGCATGGTCTACAGGTACCAGATAGGTCTAAGTTTGTATCCAAGGATCTTCTTCACTCTTGGAAATTTATGTAATCTCTCTATGCAAATAGTCTCCCCTTTCAAAATGGCAGAAATAAAAATAAATTTCTGCATTTGTTTCTTAAACAAGTATTAGCACACTTTTTCTGAAACAGTCTTCTCTCAGCAATGTCTTAGCACTCTTTCTGGAAAAGTAGATCTAACTCTCTCTTCTCTGTAATTGCTTCATACTATTCCAGAACATAGAAACCCCATAATTACCATTCACCTTTTATTGAAGTTTAGGGTGTTACCATTTTTTCCTGCTGCAAATAGTATTGCAATAAACTATCCTTTCAAGTGTCTCCTTCCACATCATGCAGAAGAACATCTGGGTTATGAACCTAAACTGGAATCAGGTATTCAATATTTTCCATTATAGTAGATAACACCTAATTATTGCCCAAAGTTATTTTGCCAATTTATAAGCCCAGCAATCTTGAATTAGATTACCCTTTTGCTGTAACTCTACTCATATTTGAATTCATAGTACTTTTAAATTTAGTAAATTTGCATTTTTCCTTAATTTTCACTGTACCTCTAAACTAACGCAGAACCTAACACATTTAAGTGATTAATAAATACTTATTAACTTCAACAAACCTGTCATTTTGATTATAATAGACATGAAAATAATAAAGTATTATATAGTTAGTATTTTTTTCTTGTCGTGTTAAACAATTGTGATCATAGCTAAATTAGAAGCTAATGCTAATAATAGGGAAATTTAGAAGCCAAGTCTAATAGGAGATGCAGTTTCATGTTGAAATGAGTAATTATCTTGAAGTTGAACGGATCTAAGTTTAAATCTCAATTTTCCCCACTACTGTCTATGTTAGCATTTTACTTTCCCACCTATGCATTAGTTTCTAATCTACAGAGTGGAGGTTCTATAGCCTGTTTTCCAAGACTGTGAAGAAAGTGACTGACATATAATAAATATAAGCTGGCTAATTTGGCCCGTAATCGATCTCAGGTATTATTGGTCAGGCCTATGCCAGTCTGGTGATCGATGCTACAAACTTTATGTTTTTCATTTAATTCTCCAAAAAACTCCATGAGACCAATACCAATATAATCTTTTATTTGGCAGAATTTAGCCTGAAACTCAGTTTCTTCGGACTTCTAGAATATGCACATTAAAATGAGATATTTCTAAGAGTGAAATAATTGTATTTTCAGTGGGTCGCTTCTTCAACAGCAGTGAAGAAGGGCCGGTCTGTGACACCTGCTTAATCACTTTTTGGCAAACTTAGCGTCAAACTCTGATCCCAGGATGAATTGAGGTCTGGAGTTTAAACAGGGACACGCAAAACTTCAGGCATTTGTTTATCTATCCATTGTCCGGAAGAAAGACCTAGAAAGACTTGTGGATTGGAAGATGGGGCAATATAATTAGAGTGTGATTTGCTCAATTATTTTTAATTTCACAAATAAGACACCAGCCATCTGGCATTTGGAAAGGGAAAAATTCATTCACCTAACCCTGGGGAAACGCTAGGGGCTTGAAGAACATTTCAAAAGATAAAGCCAATATTCTGCATAAATAAAACCGCATACTTGCTAACTCAGATTTCTCTCCCTTGTTCCCACCAGCATCCGACACCAAGTGTCTCACTATATGAAATGTTGCAGTCACTTTCCATGTCTTCATCAAGACACTAGTTCCACCCCAGACAAAGGGAATTAGGTAAAAACAAACAAAGAAAATCTCTCAAGGCAACCAATGGTTCTAGTGCCATGACTGACCTTTCTTGACCTCTGGGATTCTTCGTTTTCTAAATCACATTTATCTGCAGAGTCTCTAAGCCTTGTTTTACTTCTCTCTGGACACTTAGGATGTCCATGACCTTGGTGGCTGGTCACCACCTGTCCCTCACTGTGACTTTCTGAATACTGCCGGTGTCTGATGACAGCATGCCCTGGCCTCTAACACTATACTTCTCTGACTTCTGCCCCTGGCATACCCACCTCAGGTGGGGATACTGCTTCTGAGTTTTGCAACCTTTATGATACCCAAATCACCTTACACATTATTTATGGTTTATGTTTCTCCCTGTCCTGGTCATACTTCACTACCTATTATTTTATTACATCAATACTCTAAAGTAAGGAAAAGAAATCCTACAATCAACTATTTATCCGGCTTACACCACATCGCATCATTTCCTATTTTTGCAAGGCTATTTTGCCTCATCCTTTCCTTCCGTTTCATTTTCTGTACCATTTTCAGGATGTTGTTATCTCATGACTGGACTGTCACTGTAAAACTTTCCATTTCTAATCTTTCATTTCTTTAGAATATTTCAAACTTCCAGTTGAAATATACATTGTAAATATACATCCTAAAATATATCTTCAGATGCACATTGTGAAGAAATTCCCGAAGTATCCTGCTGAACACAGGAAACAATCCTGTTTACTTTCAAGGTCTTTTATTAACCATCTTTGTTCTTCTATAAATCCTCACAACTAATCTAGCTTTCCTGTCTCCACTCCCAAAATACTCCTTTGATGCTCACTTTTGCAAATCCTCATGCCCTCATATGAAATTAAAAAAAGAAGCAACCCACAAGCTATCTATTGAGGAAAGTGAAGGGAGAAAATACACAGTGACGTAAAGAAGTGCTTATCTGGAGGAAATGGGATTAGGGATGACATTTTATCTCTTTTTTTCTATATTTGTCTACTATCCACACAGTGTTTAATGAGAAAGCATCACGTTTGTAATTTAACGAAGCAAAGACAGTCACCTTCCTACTTTGGTATCCGTTCTCCTCTTTGTTTTTAGTATCAGAACTTTTACAGAAAAATCTAAACATATTTCTGCACAGAACAAAGGACTATATTTCCCAGTCTGCCATACATTTATGCATGATTATATGACTTAGTTATTGCCAATGAAACGTAAGAAGAAGTATTGTGTGAAATTTCCAGAAAGTTGGGTCATTAGGAGCTAAATTCGGTGAGAAGAATTTCCTTTCTCCTTCCATCTTCCATCTTCCTTTGCCATGCAATGAACTTCCAGATTTCCAGCAGCCATCTTAGACCATGAGGTGACCTTGGAAATAGAACTAGTGTTGGAGCAGGAACAATAGGAGCCCGGAGTCCTGAATCATAGGGTGGAAACTTCTTACCTGCCCTGGCTTGTCTGCCTCCAGACTTGTTTCATGTAAGAGAGAAAAAAGTCTAGTTCAAATAGCAAATCCACCATTCACAGTGATAGGAATTCATTGCCCTTCATTGAATCTCAGCATCCTAACCAATAAAATAGCATGTGCAGGCCCCCCTAGTGATGTCTACCTCCTGGTCTTCTTTCCCTTTGGTAGTCCTCTCTTTGAGTATGGACTGAAATTATTGCTTCTCTTCTATTCTGTTCTAATGAGTAGCATACTGCAAAAGTGATAAAGTGTTACTCCTGACATCAGGTTATAGAAGACTATGTTTTCCATCTTGATTTCTCTCTCTCTCCTTCCTTCCCTCCCTCTCTCTCTGCTCCTCAGCTCACTTGTGCTGAGAAAGCCAGCTGCCATGTTGTGAGCAGCCCTTTAGAGAGACCCATGGTGTATGACTGGGAATGAGGCTGTCAGTTCAACAGCCAGTAAGAAATTGAAGCCTGGTAATCATGCAAGTGAGCTTGGGAGCAGATCTTTTTTTTTGTTTGTTTTTAAGGAAGATTATCCCTGAGCTAACATCTGAGGCCAATTGTCCTCTTTTTGCTGAGGAAGACTGACCCTGAGCTAACATCTGTGCCCATCTTTCTCTACTTTTTATATGTAGGGCGTTTGCCACCACATGGCTTGACAAGCAGTGCTAGGTCTGCACCCAGGATCCAAAATGGTGAAACTCAGGCTGCCGAAGCAGAATGTGTGAACTTAACCACTGAGCCAACAGGCTGGCTCCAAAGTGGATCTTTTAGCCCCAGTTAAGTCTTGGTAAGTCTGTAGCCCTGGCTGACTGCTTGTTTGCAACCTGGTGAGAGACTTTGAGTCAGAGAGAACGAGCTAGACCACTCCCAGATTCGGCACTCACAGAAAGAGTGAGAAAATAAATCTTTGTTGTTTTCAGTCATTAAGTTTTGGGATAATTTGTTATTCAGCAAAAAATAGTTTTATTATAATACATAGAGTTAAGAGTACTTCCTCATAGGTGTTTCACATTTTGATAAAACAGTATAAAGACAGTTTTTATTATTAAGAATTTAAAGAAAATCATTTCGGAAGTTGTCTCACCCACTGGCAGAGCATGATCTTCCTCTCATCCTTAATTTCTAGACAAAGATGAATAAATTTCTTATTCATCTTCCGTAGGTCATGGTCCAACACAAAGAAAGCATAACGAAAGCTTCTTTTACTATGGGCCATGCTCTAGGGCATGGTTTCGCAACCTAAGCACTGCTGATATTTTGGGCCAGATAATTGAATAATTCTTTGCTGTAGGAGGGCTGTCCTAGGATATTTAGCAGCGTAGTTCTAGCCTACCCACTAGATACCAATAGCACATCCTGTCCCCTCCCCTCCAGGCATGATGACCAAAATTGTCTCCAGACATGGTTCGATGTGTCTGGGAAGAAGAACAAAATTGTCCCTGGTTGAGAACCACTAATATAGGAAAAGATTTCAGGTGGTTCCTTACAACCCCACATACATACACATATGAGCTGAGAATTTGTTCTCTTGAACTACCGCCTATCTTTTAGGTATCTAGCATTCTACTCCTTGTTTTTTACGAGAATTTTTTGTTGTTATTGTTGCTTCTTAGTTTGCATTGATGTTTTTAGTGTTCTAGATCATTGTCCAAAGAAAGAACCCTGTTTGCAAATAATTTGTGCAGGTCATGGCAGACGGCACATCCTTCCTACTGAATCCGTTAGTGTCATCTAGCAAATCTTAGATGGACTAAGCTCAATATAGGCGTTAGATGGCCCTCGCTGATGCATCTGTGGGTGTGCCACAGCTCCCAATTGTCTCCTGTGGCAATCAGTCAGAGCAAGCGTGCTCCTGCACAGTCTATATTATCTTTGTCCAGGGTCCCACAAAACTCTCTAACCTTATTGGGTGCCATTCCTAAATTTTAAGCATGACAGCAGATTCGTCTGTCTTTATTTTCTTTCAAATATATTTTTTATGATATAAATTTCTCCTTTCAGGGCTAAGGCTGAAACCTTTTGAATTCTACATTAGCTAGCTCATACAAAAAAAAATCCCCTTTGTTTTCAAGGTTAAATTCTTTCCAAAATGTTTTGAGAGTGCTTTGTTTTTTACCTTTTTCCTGTGCATTTATCACTCGATCTATTTTAATGTGAACAGCTATGTAAAAAGGGGGGAGGGGGGTTGACAGGAAAAGATATCCCCAGCAGTTATTATATCAAAATATTGCCCCCCCTATAAATTTAAGTAGATTATATCAGTGTATTGTGAAAAGTATGATATTCAAGTGTTGTATGTCCATGAAACCATGGCTATGTGGTTACGTAGTCATGACACATGCGATTTAGTCTCTAACGTCTGTTGCTATTTTGCAACATGATTTACAACTAAATATTAATTAAAGGGGGATTTATCTTCTTTCTTCACAGATTCTGGAGGCCATTATAGATGGTCTGATTCCTAACAGCCTAACAAATTTTCTAATGGATCTTTTTAATCTCCGAGCATCAAGATACAGATTCCCTCCTGAACTTGCTCCAAAGACCTCTTGTCCTTCTCCTGCCTTCCTTTTCTCTAGATTCTTCAAGACCAAAACCACTTACCCCCCAAAAGGGTCAACACTTTCCTACACGACGTGGAAAAAAAAAAGAAACAGCTTTGGTGAAGTTGCAGATTATCGTTTTTAGGTACAGGCTGAAGGGGAAGGCTCAGCACATGAAAGTCCAAGCAATCTGTGAGGAGAAAGGAAGGTTTCCATCTGTCTGAGGGTGGGGGAGGCCAGGGTGGGCCAGGAAAGTACGTATGGAGGAAGTGACATAAAGTGTGTCTCGAAAAATGAGTTGTTTGCCAGAAGGAGAAAAGTGGAACTGCAATGCTGTGGTCTTTCCCTTCTCTTAACTCTTCTGATCCATACTTTTCTCCCACACATCTGCTACTTCATACAATTTGAGGTTGTGTGTGGTGTCTGTATGATGTCTCTTTGGTCATATGATGCAATTCTTGAAGGTAAAACTATGTATTATACTTATTTATTATTCCTAACAGAGATACTTAGTGATTTATAGATACTTAATAAAGGCTATTTTTTGAATATGGATGAAAACGTGTTAAAAATCCTATCATCCCTCTATCTCCCCTCCCCTCCATAGACCTAGTCCTCTTATGCTAAATGCAGATTGTGTGTGGCTACACAGAGGCCTTCAGATCTTCAGCCCATAGAAGGAAAGTGTGGTAACTGTAATTCACAAGATGCTTCTTTCCTTCTGTGGAGCTTGGAATAGAAGTGTGGAGGAGGGAAATTCCACAAACGATCACAGATGTATTATTTGCAGATTAGCTAACATATGGCATGTTTAATTGTGGTTCTAAAACAGCAGCCAGACTAAAACTGATGGCTCATTTTTAAAGTTTCAAGTTACAGAGCCTTTTATGCATCATTTGAAAATGTCAGTGTTTTGGCTTTTTTTTTGAGGAAGATTAGCCCTGAGCTAACTACTGCCAATCCTCCTCTTTTAGCTGAGGAAAACTGGCCCTGAGCTAACATCCATGCCCATCTTCCTCTACTTTGTACGTGGGACACCTACCACAGCATGGCTTTTTGCCAAGCGGTGCTTGTCCACACCGGGATCTGAATGGGCGAACCCTGGGGCTGAGGAGAAGTGGAACGTGCGAACTTAACTGCTGTGCCACCAGCCAGATCTGAGTGTTTTGGTTTTGACTCTATCCAAATTACCTAAAGCATTTTTCATAGTTTAAAGATTGAATTGGAAATTCCAAAATAGTTGAAAGTTTAGGGAAGTAAAAAGAGATTTTTAAAAATGGGTTGACTTTTCATTTATATGGCAAAAGCATAATCACCTTCTTTTTCTCCTCCTTCACTTTGAGCAAAACCACAAGATATGAAATAAAAGTGCATTGCTAGAACATGAAATTTATAATCTTCTTTGACGTTCATCTTGAACAATAAAAAGAAACATGGAAATTTAAAAGAAAGAAAAGATCAACACTGAAATTCCAGAAAACCATGGTTCAGAATCCACCCCTAAATTGGTGTGTTTGGACAGTGACGAGTCCTTCCTAGTCTTGGTTACACTTTACTATGGTTTATTGTAATTAGTGAGATGGAAATTTCAGGACTCCCTTATGACAGAGTGGACAAAAGTTTCACATGACGCCTACGCTTTATTAATTACAATCGCCTGTTTTATTTCTACAGATTACTCTTAGAGCTTTTGAAACTCTTCTTGAAAGTTGACATCTTCAATTTTCTGAGAATTCATGGACTTTACAGCTGGCGCTGCATTTCCTTGAGGGAAGGGAATAATGATTTACAATCTTTCCCTCCAAGACTTCATCAGGCTCTGCTACACTGCAATTTCATTGCTTAAACTGTGGGTCCATAGGAAGATCCAGTTACGACTTCTGTGTTATAGCATTTTAAATCCCTATGAACCAAGTTTCCCCCTTATATATTTATGGACATACATTTGTCAAAAGAGCAAGTGATGGCACTGGCCTGGTGGCGCAGCGGTTAAGTGCGCACGTTCTGCTTCAGCAGCCTGGGGTTTGCTGGTTCAGATCCCGGGTGCGGACATGGCACCGCTTGGCAGGCCATGCCGTGGTAGGCGTCCCACATATAAAGTGGAGGAAGATGGGCACAGACGTTAGCTCAGGGCCAGTCTTCCTCAGCAAAAAGAGGACGATTGGCGGCAGATGTTAGCTCAGGGCTGATCTTCCTCAAAAAATAGAAAAAAAGAAAAAAAGAGCAAGTGGGTAATACTCCTAACCAAAAGAGACTTTAATGAAAAGGAGGGTGAATATCACTCATCTTCTCTCAGGACAGATATGCAACCAATCTTTCATAAAATGTAAACTGGTACTTTGGCTTAAGGACTTTATCCTTATTTATTAGTATACTCATTTTTTTGTAGAAAAGAACAAAATATATGTTGCTATTGTAACTGAATGTTTGTGTACCCCCCGAATTCATATGTTGAAGGCCTAACTGCCAGTGTGGCTGTATTTGAAGATGCGGCCTCTAAAGAAGTAATAAGGTTAAATGAGGTCATGGCGTGGGACCCTGAGTTGATAGGATTAGTGTCCTTGTAAGAAGAGATCCAGGAAAGCTCACTCTCTCTTCCAGCTCACCGAGAGGAAAGGCCACTGAGGACAAAGTGGCTGTTTTCAGACAGGTTCTCACCAGAAACTGACCCTGTGGGATCTTTATCAGGGACTTCCAGCCTCCAGAACCGTGAGAAACTACTTTTCTGTTGTTTAAGCGGCTCAGCCTGTGTTATTTCATTACGGCAGCACAAGCGGACTAAGACATTTTCCAACGCCAAGTAACCTTAGACTACTGATAAAAGGCATGGGAGGATTGACAATCATGAGAAGTATCTTCTGAAAGATTATTTTTATTTTGCTGGTTTATTATTAAGTGATATGACTATGGTGTTCTTAGTTCGTCTTTTTCTTTGAAAGTCATTTTGGGAAAAAATGCAAACCAGAATATTGCAAAATTACAAACCAAGTGAAAGTTATTATCTGTAAAACTGAAAGAATTCTCATGAATTTCCATCATCATTCTATGTTATCTATAAGTTATCTAAGATTGTTGCATAAGTGACCTGAGATTGATTATATTTCTGATTTTTATTATAACCTATGTTTTGTTTTATTTTTACCTTTTGTTATGATGTATTTTGACCACATAAACATGCATCAAATATGAATATGGAATTACATAATTCATATTTAATTACAAAGTGAACATTCGTCCATCCACTGTCAGGAAATGTAATATTGAAGACTCCTTAGGAGGCCCTCAGTGCCCTCCCCCAATCAAATCATCCTTCTATCACTAGAGCGAATCACTCCCCTGAATTCTGTGATATTCATTTCTATTCTGATCGTGTGCCACTCCCCTCCAACCCCACTGTCTTCTTCTTGGGACATTGGCGAATCTGTGTCTCTTTGGCATTAAAAAATCCAGGAAATTCCATTTAGCCCTTCAGAGGCATTATCCTACAAAAACAGAAACCAGTTTAAGAGACAAAGTGTTTATTTGGGATCAAGGGATTGTAATTCAAGGAGCACAGATTCAGGTAGAAACCCAAATAGTGTCTCAGTCACAGGAGAGGAGCTCAGGATTTTTATGGGAAAAAAGGAGGATGAAGTGAGTTGTAGTAAAGAAGAGTTCATAAGGCTTGGTTTGTACTTCATAGATTGGCTTGAGATCTGGTCATCAGGCAAAAGGCTAGGTTTGTACTTCATTGATTGGTTAGTGATTCGATCATCAACAAAGTTCAGTTCCATCAGTCCTTACAGACAGGGTATTCTTGCTCTTACAGACTTCTTGGAATGTTGGTGGTTTGGTCCAATTTGGGAGATACAGAAAAGAAGATGTGCAAGACAATTCTTCTGAAATGGCTACTCCAGCTGTACTTTATTTTATTTTATTTTTTTTTGCGAAAGATTAGCCCTGAGCTAACTGCTGCCAATCCTCTTCTTTTTGCTTAGGGAGACTGGCTCTGAGCTAACATCCGTGCCCATCTTCCTCTACTTTATATGTGGGTTGCCTACCACAGCATGGCTTGACAAGAGGTGCCATGTCCAGACCTGGGATCCGAACTGGCGAACCCAGGGCCGCCAGAGCGGAATGTGCACACCTAACCGCTGTGCCACTGGGCTGGCCCCCTCGCTGTATTTTAATATGGCTCTACTAGACATCTTTCACAGAGGTTTTGAGCTTAGCTCTTTAGCCTCTTCCCCTACACGGTTTCAACATTTGGCAAATGTCTTAAGAGGGAGAAATATTGAGAGCTTGAGGCAGGCCTCAATTGATTATTTGTCTCCTAAGCATAGTGAGGATGCCGGAGAATTCCCTCTGTTCTTTGGTCCTCGTTCCCCATGCTCCCATGCAGCCTCCAATGCAGAATGCCCTGCAGAAAACTAGGCATGAATTTTAAACTCCACGATTTTCCAGTTTGTCACTACAGCCCCACACTCTTACTGAATCTTTTCTAATTTCCAACATGAAAGAGCCATCTGTTGGGATAAACCAGAGCCTCAACCTAAGCCCAGAATTAACACAATCTCCCATGGCCAGCTGGCGTTTATCCACTCATCTCAGAAAGATTTTCCCCTCTCTGAGCTTTATTTGTCCTCATCGCATCCCCATCTTCGTTGCATTGCATTTGTCCTCTAGTGCCTTTAAAAATATACTATTTGTAGTACATTCAGCTTTATCTTGTTGACACAGTAAGAGCTTGGACTCTTGCAACTATATTCTGCTTAGAAGTAGAAATCTGACAGAAATTTTGTAAACAAATTTTATCACAACTTTTATAGTTAGCTACTTTAAAAAAATATCAAATGTACTTAATTTCATCAATTTGTTTTCCTGAATCTGTTGCTATCAGGGGATTTCTGTTTTAATCTCTTAATTTGGTGGATTATGTTAATTTTCCACAGTTAAACTGCCTCGTTTACCTTCTGTAATGCCTGTAACTTTATTATTATTTATTTTAAGTTGTTGGTTTTAGTTTGCTATTATTTTGTTAGAATATTGCTACATTGTAAAGAAACTTGAAATATATAGACGTATATACATATATATACTTATTATATCAATGAAAATGTATATGAAGCCAGTATAGCCTTGATATAAAACCCCAAAATAGAATAGCATGAAGAATTTATACATATATTTTTCATACATATGAAAAAGAAAAACATACATTTATATTCGTGTATATATATTTTTTTTCAAAAGGAATATGAAAAAGTGAATATACATGTATATATTTCTTTTTCACGCTATCCTATTTTGGAGTTTTTGTTTCAAGCCCATGTTAGTTTCATAAAAACAGCTGAGGGTTTGTCTTTCTTTTATATTATCTGGAAGCATTTTTCTTTAATTAGAAAATATTTCTTTTGTAAAAAATTGATAGAAATTACCAGTAAAGTCAATTGAGCCAGGAGTTTCCTTTATAGAAGATGTTTCACTAGTTTTCAATTTTATCAACGGCTGCACAATAATTTATGTAATCTATTTCTCTTCTTCTTTTTTTTTTCTTTTTTTGAGGAAGATTAGCCTTGAGCTAACTGCTGCCAATCCTCCTCTTTTTGCTGAGGAAGACTGGCCCTGAGCTAACATCTTGCCCATCTTCCTCTACTTTATATGTGGGACGCCTATCACAACATGGCATGCAAAGCGGTGCCATGTCCCTACCCAGGATCTGAACCACGAACCTCGGGCCACCGAAGCAGAATGTGCACCACCGAGCCGGCCCCTAATCTGTTTCTTCTTGAACAAGGTTTGCTAACTGGTATTTTAAATTATTTTGTCCATATCCTTTAACTTTGAAATTTATGAGCAGAAAATTATTTATATTATCCTGTTATTACGTTATTTTAATATCTACAGCTTCTTTAACTGAATTGCCTTTTTTATTCCTGTCATTAGCTATTTGAGCTTCTATTTTTTTCATGCATTTTTTCTCTTTCTCACTTTATGAAATTAATCAGAGATTATTTATTATTCCACTTATATTAGCTGGAATTCACTCTTAGAAGCCAAAACATTAGAAATATGCATAGATGTATACAGCATAGAATATATAGAATTTGTATTATCTATATATTAATTATATGTATTATCTAATCATAATTATATGTATTATATAATACGGAATATATATTATTATATTCTCTATATATTCTAATGTTAAACCACCTTCCTTGCTTTCCCATGATTCCTGTAACTTACTTATTATCTGTTTTATGTTGTTAGCTTTGTGTGTGCGTGCCCATGAGTGCGTGCGTGTGTGTGTGTGTGAGTTTACAGGAATTTTGTGTTATGCAATTACACGAGCTGGTTAAACAGTGAGGATGTTGTCTTTGCATCTTGCACTGGAGCTTTAAGTTTGCAGAGTAGGAAGTCAGGAAGGGAATACGGATGTATAAGAGAATGCAGACAAACTGGAACCCACAAACATGAAGTGGAACCTACAAGGATGAGCTGGGGAGCGTGTGAGTTTCTCCAGTCACTCCCTGCCTTCAAATTTGATGATATGGATGTCCTGCAGGAGAAGTCAGCACTCTTCATCATAGACCTAAACACACATTTTACTCAGCAATTGGAAAAGCTGAGGAAAGAGGGTGAAGGGGAAATGAAGAGTGGAGGCAGCTGCAGACTAGCTTTAACCCATACCCATGAGGTGAGCCAGCAAATATGCAACTTGTGTAAGTTGCAAGTGTCCCTGATAGCTTAATCTTGGATATGACAGACCCTCACTTCACTATACTCTGTTTATTAGAAGAGAATCCCTAGGTCCAGCTCACGCTCAAGGAAAGGGGATAACATACCAGGAGGCAGAGATTATTGGAGGCATCTTAGAGGCTGCCTATCACATTTTTTCTTTTACAAAAGTGCAAGGCCAAGGAAACCAAATCTCAAATCTCAAGATGAGCAAATGCCCTCAGATCATCAGGAAATACAAACATTTGCTATGTTTTCAGATCTTAAAAGTTTTAAAATATATGTTATCCAATGTTTTATTTCTCTTCTAATAGCAGTGTGAATTTTCCAAGTATACACAGATATTTACATGACGTTAATAATAATGATAACAGAAGGAAAAAGGAAAGGAAAAATAATTATTTTTATTCATTACAGTTTCTATATCTATTCTTAAAAGATCTTTTTTGGCTCAGGCCAATATTCCATATCTCTATCTAGAGAATCTTCTGTGAAGATTTGCCACATATTCCAGGCAGTAGAGACTAAACTCTAAAAATGTCTGTGTGACTGACATCAAGCAGGCTACAGCTTTCTTCCTTTATCTTTTCTCTTCTAAATACTTCATAAAAGAAATTTTGAAGTGCAATCTCAGCTGTCCTACTTTAAAATGCCAAAAGCATAACAGTAGCAAGTAATCTCTGTGAATACATTGGAGCCCTAGTGAAAGAAATAGAGATGGTCAAATGCTATCTAAATTATTTCTATAGAAAAATAATCACTTTTATTTTTCTATAGAAAATAATTCTAAAAGTTATACACCACATTTCATCACCTTACTATAAAAAAATGTCAGTTAAACATATTCGGGAATACGTGTGGCACCCATAGAGAGACTCCATCTAATACTTCAAGACGTGTGTAACTTTCACTCAAATTTACCAACAAGATTAATTAGAAGGTTGTGAAATATATTCTGTAACCTACTGTCTTTTATTTCAGAAAGTATTAGAAAGAACACTTGGTGTAAAATCACCAGACCTATGAAATACTCTGTTCAAAAGGTGAACTTTTTATTTTGAAGCCGCTTTATTGTTCTCAAAAGGACATGACGAATTCTTATGCATCAACATGTGTGCATACACCTACCAAATGATATCTTCTTCCCAGCATTTTCTCAAGAGGGAGCAAAATTCACTTAGGCTGTCATTGTGTCATCTCCAAAGGAATGATTCTAATTTTAGTGGCCGTCTATTAGTATGGGTCTAAATTAACTTAGGATTGCTACAACCTGACATTAACGCCTCAAGGTTCAATGGGCTTGAGACTGTCCTCAAGGTCTTGAAGAATTTGTATAAAAATCCTTTCAGGTCATTTATTTTGCCTAGAGCCAAACGGAGTTGCATATGCTAATTTCTACATGTAATGCTCTCAATTTCTGGGTGTCATTTCTTTTTTTTTTTTAAGATTTTATTTTTCCTTTTTCTCCCAAAGCCCCTCAGTACATAGTTGTGTATTTTTAGTTGTGGGTCCTTCTAGTTGTGGCAGGTGGGACGCCACCTCAGCATGGCTTGATGAGTGGTGCCATGTTTGAGCCCAGGATTTGAACTGGCGAAACCCTTGGACGCCAAAGCAGAGCTCGTGAACTTAACCACTCGGCCATGGGACTGGCCTCCTTGGTGTCATTTCTTATTTCCTGAAATTTTCTTCTGAAACTGATCAGGTCAAGAATTTTCTATGGAAAGCATCAGCTCGCTGTTTCTATTGGTTTGTCTTTAAGAGCATCTTTTAGTTTGTATGTATGTTTCAAGTTTTAAAGAATAATAGATTCTTATTGCAGACTAAGAAATAAAAGATATTAGGAAACAGAAAAAATACAGAACTTTAATTCTTAAAAACTCACTCATGATTCTCCATTCATGAAGAATAATTTTTAACATTTTGATGTTTTCACCTCTGGATGCACGTATACACAAGTTAAGCATGTATACATATATATACCATATTGTAAATTCTCTTTTGCAGCCAGCTTATTTATCCCTGTTAGTTATACATAGTAAGTCACCTTAAGGAGTAGTAAATATTTTCATTTACTCTTATTTTTAATAGCCACGTAATATTTAATTACATGGGAATGACATAACCAATCTAGTAGTGTTGCATGGTTAAGTTATGCCTCTGTCATTTTTGAGGAATAATTTCACTGGATACAGAATTCTAGGTTGCTTTTTTTTTTTTCTTTAAATGTTTAATTTCACTTTCATCTTACTTGCATAGTTTCTGAAAAGAAGTTTGATATAATTTTTGTTCTTGTTTCTCAATAGATAGTGTTTTTTCCTCTGGTTTCTTTCAATGTTTTCCCTTTGTCTTTAACTTGCTCCATTTTGAAGATGATATGATGAAGTGTAGATTTTTTGGTGTTTTCCCTACCTAGTTTTCTCTAGGCTTCCTTGATATGTAGATTGATGTCTGTCATTAATTTTGGAAAATTTTCAGTTATTATTACTTCAAATACTTCTGTTTCTTTCTCTTTTCTCTTCCTAGTATTCCAGTTACACACGTTATATCTTTTGAAATTGCCCCACAGTTCTTGGTTGTTCATTTTTTTTTCTTAAGTGATTCCTTTTTATTTTTGCACTTCAATTTCGGAAATTTCTATTGACCTGTGTGCAAGCTCACTGACTCATTCCTTAGCTATGTTGACTCTACTGATGAGTCCATGAAAGGCATTCTTTAAAAAAATGATTTTTATCTATATCATTTCCTTCTGATTCCTTTTTGAGTCTCCACCTCTCTGCTTACATTACTCATCTATTACTGAATGTTCTACTTTTTCTATGGAACTTTTAGTGTATTAATCACAGGGTATTTCAAGCTCCCTGTTTGATACTGCCAACATTTTTGTCACATATGAGTCTGGTTCTGATGATTCCTATCTACTCAGACTGTATTTCTATTACCTTTTAGCATGCTTTGTAATTTTTTGTTAAAATACAGACATTTTGTATCAGGTAATAGGAACTGAAGTAAATAGGCCTTTTGTGTGAAGATTTATGGTAATTTGGCTAGGAGTTGGGTTTATTTAGGCTTTGCTGTAGCTACAGTTGACAGAGGCTTTGAATTTCTCGAGTGTCCTTGTTTTTGTCTATCCTTGTTCACACTTATCCTCTAGCCACTTATTAAAATTGCCATTTAAATGTTTCTACAAATTTATGACTTCAGTAGCTTCTCCTCCAGGCAGGCAGATCTCAGTTATGTCTCTGTGATTTCCAGGTAGCAGTTTGCCCTGTGACTTTAATTCTATGATGGATCCTGGAAAAATTGTTGATTTTTAATTTGTCCTGATTTTTCTTGTTCTAAGGATGGGAGTGACAGCTTCCAACTCTTTGTATATTCAAGCTGAAATTAGAAGTACTGTGCCATACACATTTAATATGATAACTGGTATAGTTGCACTTAAGTATACTATTTTTCCTGTATGTTATGTTTTCCCTTCTTTTTTTGTCACCCTTCTTTGGACAAATTAAGTATTTTAATTATCCCATTTTATTCCTTTATTAGCTTTTTACACACATTTTCTTTTGTTATTAATTTTATTCTTTTACTGGTTACTCTATAGATTAAAATATTCATCCTAGATTTATTACGTGCTTGATTGAATTAGGTCATCACCACTTTGCAAAGAATAAAAGAAATTTATAACACTTTCTCTTCATTTACCCCCTCTTATCCATTAAAACTATGATTTTTAATATATTGTAAATTTCACAAAATATTATTTTTCTTTTATTAAATAGTTCAAATTCATTTGTATTTATTATCATGTTTACCTTTTCAGTCTTTTTCTTTTTTCCTTGAAATTCTATGCTCCCACTTGGGACCATTTTTCTTTAACCTGAAGAAGTCTCTTTTGCTAGCTTTTGTAGATTAGCCCTGCTGGCAATAAATTATTAAAATATATTAACTTTTTGTCTTAAAATAAATTTTCTTTCACTTTAATTTCTCAAGAATATTTTTTCTGTATAGAATTCAGAGTTGGCAGTGTTTTTCTTTTCTTTTAGCCATTTGAAGATTCTTTTTGGGCTCTCATAGATTTTGTTTAAAAGTTCACCGTCAGTCTTATTTTTCCTTCCTTTTGTTTATGTATTTTTATCTGGCTGCATTTAAGATGTCCACTTTTTAACTATCACGTGCTTAAGTGTCATTTCTTTGTATTTATTTTGTATGGGATTGCTGAATTTCCTGAATCTATGGGTTGATTTTTTCATCATGTGAGGAAAATTATTGGACATTATCTATTTAAATATTATTTATGCTCTAGTATTACTCTTCTCTTTTTTTAGGAACTCTAATTACAAGTGTATTATACATTTTGACTGTGCCTCATATGTTTCTTAGTCATTTTTTTAAACCTTTGTTCTCTTTGTATTCCAGTTTAAAACTTTTCTATTAATTTTTTTTTTTAATGTGCATTGGGCATCATTGACAATACATGGTTGATATATATTATGCTACCTTCCTCCAAGGAGCATTCAATTATAATCTGCCAGGCAGTTAAATTACCGGCAAATCACCTTGATCATGTCAAACTTTGGTTTTAGGCTTTTTTGGGTTTCTATTTCATTTTGTCTCTTAAAAGTAGGGCATGATCCTTAATCCTAGTCTATGCCTTTCCTGGAGGTCTCTGTAGCTGGGCTGAGACTTCAAGTTCTAGACAGAACATCACTTTTCAACACTTTGTTATAAAATAGGTTTTGTGTTAGATGATTTTGCCCAACTGTTAATGGCTAACATGTTCTGAGCACATTTAAGTTAGGCGAGGCTATGCTATGATGTTTGGTAGATTAGATGCATTAAATGCATTTTTTACGTACAATAATTTTCAACTTACACTGGGTGTATTGAGATGTAGCTCCATGAAGGCTAAGTTGAGGAAGATCTGGATAGCTTAGGAGCTAGTAAAGAAGCCAAGAAGGGTGACTTTGGAAGTTCCTTCTCTGCTTCCTTCTCTCTATGGCCGTGTTTCCCAAATCACAGCTATCTGGGCAGTCCTCAACCCCAATTCTATGTCCTCTCCTGTTGAGACCACTGTTCTCTACTTGAAACCTGTGTTCCTGCACCACATTTTAGAAGAGAGGTTCACAAGAATTTTTAGTGGGGGTGGAGGTTGTAGTTTGCTGACCCTTGTTTTACAACATGCTCTCAGGGTAAAAGCCAAAGTAAAAGTGGAGTTGAACTCCTATGTATCCCTCCTCTCAATAATTTCACCTGCCATCTAGAATACACAAAAGAGGAAATGACTGGTTTTTGAAAATACCAGCTTTTATAGTTTTTTATTTTTAACAATGAGATGGTCTGATGACGGCTACTCCATCTTTGTCATAACCAGTAGTCTTCCCTTCTTATTCTTATTTCCACATGAAGTTTATAAAGAAATTATAAGGGAAAATAAATATCATTTACACTGTAATGCTAAATTTCCTCTGCTGACCTCAAAGGAAGAGATGAGGCATAAAGTTTGGAGAGAGTGGGGGATAGGAATGAAGGCAAAAGAAGAAAAGGGGTCAAGGGAATCTTTATATATTGTTTTGCTTCAACCAAAGAAGTTATATGTAGTCTCAAAAAGTGGACAGGTAAGGGAATAGCAAGTCTTTTTGCTTAGAGCTTTGTAATTTGGTTTGAGTAATTTCTCACTTGATTAACACAAATCTTAGATATACTTTGATCAGAGGAAAATAAAAATATCTCAGAGCAATATATAATTAATTTAAAGTCTGCTTGAAGTCTGAAATTCTCTGAACTATTCCCCATTTCCATTAGCATGTATAATTAAGAGGTACTCAATTGGTAGAGGCTGTTATATTCTTTGGATCTTTTTTGTAAAAGAGTATTGATGTTTAAGAACACATAAAAAGATGCCTTCTGAGAGTGTTGTGGTCTAAGGCTTAAATAATAATGTTACTTGAGAAGAAAAATGATTTAATAGAGTTTTAAATTTAAAGCTCAAATATCTTAGCATAGAAATTATTTTCTTTCAGGAGAATGTTTTCCAAACCCAAAGTAAAGTAAATAAGTGATATTTTTTCCTAAGTTTCTAGAAACAATTGGAGAAAATCCCCACAAAACTTAAGTAGAGGCAATTCTTATTTCTCAAGGTCAAACAGGCATTCGTATTCTGACTTAATTCAGCTCACATCCTTTTCTCCACTCTGAAGCGATGTTTGTGGATGCTAAAAATAAAGCCAAGTCATTTGTATTTACCAGGATTGCATTTGTAAAATCTACAAACCTATCACAAGTAAATGTCCTTGATTTATCATTTACCTCTAGTGAGCTCAATCCAATATGGAATAAGAACACCAAATTGGCACAAAGAGACATTCCTTGCTGTGACAGCCTGAAGTGTATTCATGCAGAAGAAAGCTTTGAAATATTTCCAAAATATAGATGGTTAAATTGCCTCTAAGAAGAAAGCATTTAAAATCTCCGTAAGTATAGTGTCAACTCCTTACTTGTCATATAACTGATATTCCCATTCTAAATATAAACTCTGACATGTAGAATTAAAGACTAAAGAACATTGAGGAAAATTCTGTTTGACATTTTGATGACCTATGGAAAAGTGAACTCACTTTGTATGGAAGGAACCCCATAGATTCCTAATAAAAATCCTTAGAGCTACCTCTTATTGAGTACTTAATACGATGTCATATGCTTTACCTGGCTTATCTGTTTTACCTCATCCCAATATGTTGTAAAGTATTATCTCCATTATGTAGCAAGTGAAACTGTGACCCAAGATGGTTAGGTGATTTGTCACAATTCTGAGAGCTAGTCAGCATCAAAATGATGTTTACCCCAATGTTTACTCGGATCCAAAGCTGGGATCTCAGTGCCTTTGCCATTGTGCTTTTGAGCTAATATGAGAGTTATGAAAATTTAGTTCAATAAGTTTTTTCACTGGACAGTAAAATTATAAGCTCAGAGAGAGCGAGACCTCTTCTAATCTACATCCACTTCCATATGGTGTTCATTTTCATTATTTTATTCACTTATTTAACACACATTTATTGAGTGAGGATCCCCTGGGTATTAGAAATATAAAACAAGACAGACAAAATTCCTGCCTTTTGAAAATCACATCCTAGTAAGGAAGACTGACGATGTGCATAATAAAAAAAAATAAGCAAATAAGATGAGATGATTTCTAATAATGATAAGTGCTATGGAAATTATGAAATATGATAGAAATGGAATGAAATTTAGCTAGCATGGTCAAGGGAGACCTTTTTTGTGGAAGTAACATGGAGTTGATAAAACACACAACTCACCTTCAACATTTTGAAGCCTGAATTTCTTTTCTTTTTTTTTTGAGGAAGATTTGCCCTGAGCTAACATCTGTTTCCAATCTTCCTCTTTTTTTGTATGTGAGCCACTGCCACAGCATGGCCACTGACAGAGTAGTGGTGTGGGTTTGCAACTGGGAACTGAACCTGGGCCGTCAAAGTAGAGCATGCTGAACTTAACCACTAGGCCACCAGGGCTGGCCCAAAGCCTGAATTTCATACCTATCAAGTCTTGAGTTTGGTTAATTCAAATTCAGATTTGCTCCCTATTTCTTTAATATTGCTTTAGAGAAAGAGTCAAGGAGCTCCCCATCCTTCTGTTGCTAATATTCTTCTTTTTTAATCACAGATATTGCTTTATAGTAAGAAGATGTTCTTGAAAAGAATAATTGGCTCCTGTGACAGTATAACTTTGAAGAAAAAGTGATTATTTTTTCCATTGCTGTTCCTTACCATTTCAAAGGGCCGCTGTTGCCATTGTTAGTCTTGTTGAGTATAGCAAAGCTAATAGCGAAAAGAGAGTGATCTGCTTAGGGGAAGGGGTGTGTCAATTCATGTGATGGTGATGAGTTTCTTTCTTCCTTATTACTTTAAGAAAAGCATTAACCAACCAGACCAATGGGAGAAATGTAGTCAGAATACCCAATAGTCATTTGGGCACTATGGTTCCTTCATTTTCCTGAATTGGGTAACTGTTCACAGCTTGTATGAACCACACACTTTCCTACTGTTTACCTTAGAGTATAACATAAAAGAATTCAGGCTAAAAATAAAAATAAAACAGCACAAAGTCCCCATTACCATGATAATATATTGCTGTATTTATTGCCTGCCCACTTTACTAATGTAACATCTGAGTTAAATTTTTATTTGTAATGTTTCCTTATATCTTCAAATAAAAACTCTGTAGAGGCAGTTAGAAATTTGCCTTACACTGGGGGAAATGTACCACAGACAACAAAGACTTTAAAAATATTCTTTGTTTGGAGGACGAGATACCCAATGCCTATACTAAAACTCGGAAATGTATTGTAAATTGTAATTACATATCGTTTTACTATGGTCAAACTATAACTAAACTAATATTTATATTCTTATTACCAAAAAGATACAGTACATTTTTTCTTTTGCTTCCTATTAATTGAAGTGATGTAATCTCTAAAGGCCAGAGTAGAACCATCTGCTCTCTTTGCTTCCTTTAATTATTCTGTGTTAGCTTTGACAAGGTGTTATTGGAGAGTTATTGCAAAGCATTTTACTTCACTGGAGCTTATGCCTTATTGTGTAAGCATGGCCAAACCTGAATTCTCTGTGGTTTGTGTACATGGTTTTGAAATAACTATATTTCCAAACAATGCTCAAAATCTGTGAAAGAGACAAGGTATAACAGGTGCCGTATACAATGAATGATTGCTGAAGGCAAGATTTGGTAAACAAAATTCCTTTATTGTTAACCCCTTTAGATCTTGTCTGAACAATCATTATGTCTTCCTGAATTTTTGGTCCACAGATGTTCAGTCCTCTGTTTCTCTAGCACTCTGTTTGTCAGGTCCATTAGGGATGGTTATTTGAAGAATAAATATTTCCTGTTTTCTCCCACTTGCTGTCTCCTTGTAACAGTGATGCTTTCTTCTCCTAGAATCTTCAAGTGTGACTTCATTTGCCTACCGAGTGACTACAGTTAATTTATTCAATTACCTGAGATCCCCAGAATAATTCAAGGTCTCATCAGCATTTATATGAATACTTACCTGCTCATACCCTACCTCTCCCCTCCCACAACACATGCGTGAAGACTAGAGTATTTCCAATGAGGCATAGGCAAACCAGATAGCTTGACGTACATGTAACTGAACAATTTACTCAGAATTGTCTTCTGTATCTCTGAACTTGTATCCCTCTACCTTGCAGGAAAAAGAAGAAAAAAGTGCACAAATTCACAAACGATGTTGAAGTAAAGACACTGTGAATCTCAACCGTG